>NC_053444.1:35149010-35433434 GCF_007990345.1 Gossypium hirsutum
AAAATGATTCATTTGTAATTCTATATGTTTTTGAGAAGTTTTGAAGCCAGAAAATGAAAATAAACCATTTCGTCATAGTAAACATGTTGAGTTATGAAATATTAAACATATTTTCTCGAACTTTTATTAGGGGGTAAAATAGTAAAAAATTTACCAAGGGTAAAATTATTAATAATTTATTGGGGTAAATTAAAAATTTATTGGGGGTAAAATAAGGATAAAATTTTTTTGTTAATATAGAATATTAAAGGTTATTTTTGGAAATAGAAAAACCGAATCCGGTTGGATCACATTATAGAGTACTCGATCAAAAGTCCAAGGAAGTACTTGTAATTTGACCCGATGTGAGAGAGGCCCAAAAGCCCTCATATAACATAAGGGGGTGACAACTCTAGTAGGAATACTAGGGTATGTTGCCCACCCCACTCATAATCTATGTAGGGAGTTGTTTTTCGATTTTAAGTAAACCACTACAACTCAACAAGGGTTCTATCTTCTCTTCTTATAAATAGATGACATCGGTAGGGCCATTAATACAGCTTTAAGAGATTGTTACTATGCCAAATAATAGAGAGAATTTATTTTCAACTATCAAATATATTTTTACAGAATAACAATTTAACCGATTTCTATTAATAAGAGAGAATTTCAATTTTTACCCCAAATAAAAGAAAGAAAACTTTTTATTGTCCTGTGTCTTGATTCAATTGATTTGAACTCACACTCGAAGTATTTCACCGTACGAGAATAACGAAAAATATCATTTGGTTGAAAGTCAGAAACAAAAGACGTCCTCTAAGATAAAAACAAAAGTATGAATTTGGTTAGGATTTATTACTATAACTATCACAAATCAGATTTGTTATCAAAATTTTAATTTTTTGTTGTGTAAGGAAATCATTTTCAAATCGAGACTTTTCCAACATGAAAGTGATGCACTGATCTAAGACGAAGCAACACTGATTCATGGCCAAGTATCAACGTTGAAGAATTTGTAAAATCAAATGGAATGACTAGAAAATGAGCTGAGAAGTAGTCCCCAAGGTACATTACAAGCGACATAGAAAATCCAAGAAACATAGGTAAAGAACATTAGAAAGCCGTCACCTTGAGTAGTGGGAAGACATTTGAGTCCAAAGATACTAAAACGAGAAATGAACTCTTTATTATTCCAAACAAAAAGAAAATTCAACCTAATGATGAAATCCCCAAATTGCAAAAATATTTTCCCACAACATTTGATGAAACATTTTCACAACAAACCAGTCTTGAGAAATTAACACCGGAGATCAAGGTTGCAGTTGTACCGCAATAGATTGGTTTGAACTGATTTAAAATCCCATAGCCTCCATGTCCTCAATGGTTCTAGAAGAGGCAGCAGGATACTCAATTTAAGAAAATTTTAGATGTATTGAAATAGTTTTGTATCAATATTACATTTGTGGAAGCCCTTGAGCAAATGTGCAACTACGTGAACGTTATGAAGAATTTTCTTTCTATGAGGAGAAGGTTGAGGTGCTTTGAAACCATAGCCCTAAGACAAGAGTGTAGCTCATATTTGCAAAACAAGTTGCCTCCAAAAATGAAAGATCATGGGAGTTTCACCATACCATGCAGTATTAAAGACTCCTATTGTGGAATGGCATTGGGCGATTTGGGAGCAAGTATCAACTTGATGTCAATGTTTGTGTTCAAGCAATTAGGTATTGGTGAGGCTAGACCAACTACTGTTACACTTCAACTGGCAGTTAGATCATTAGCACATCTTGACGGGAAGATCAAAGACGTGTTGGTACGTGTAGATAAATTTTTATTTCTAGCTAATTTTATAGTTTTGGATTTTGAAGCAGATAAAGAAGTCCCTATCATTCTGGAGAGGCCTTTCTTGGCAACTGGTAAAACATTGACCGATGTGCAAAAAGGTGAACTCACCATGCGAATTCAAGATGAACAAGTGACCTTTAATGTGCTCAAGGCCATAAGATCTCCTAATGGGGTTAAAGAATATTTTGTTGTTCCCAAGGTAGATTCTTTTGTTCCTATAGAATTGGAACTTAATTCTCTAAATGATTCATTGGAACATATTTTATTATTTGATCCACTGAATGATTATGAAGATGATGAATGTTTGGCTTCGTTAGAAGTTAGTTCAAAGGGTTTCATTCCGAAAGCTCAATTCGAATAATTAGAGTCATCATCTCCAAAATTGACTTAAGACAATGAAAAGGGGTCTATTGAGGGAAAGAGGAGATTGATCCAATCTCGACTATTTTATCCTGAAAAACTCAAGTTTCGATGGTTAGAAGTCAGAATCATTTTTCCATATCTGATAGTTCTTGGGTGAGCCCTGTTTAGTGTGGACCGAAAAAGGATGGAACTATAGGGATTAAGAATGAAGATAATGAGCTAATTCTTACCAGAATAGCCACAAGTTGGAGGATTTTCATGGATTACAGGAAGTCAAACAAGGTCACCAAGAAATATTATTTACTGCTTCTTTTCCTTGATCAGATGTTAGAAAAACTTGTTGGGCGAGAGTATTATATTATTGCTTCTTAGGTGGGTATGATTGTTTCAAAAAATGGCATTTTGACACTGCTTCGGACAAAGACAACTCCAATAGCAATTGAGGGAGTTTTTCTTTAAGCCATTATTTCTTTTATATTTTCACTTGTCAGTTATTTCATTTTAATTGCTAAATTTTTAGTTAAAAAATAAGGGCAAGAAATAGGGTTGTTTTTAACCTAGGAACCTTTCTTTTATTTTTCCTATTAGTTTGTTTTCTTATTTGCAAGTACAATCAACCATCATAGACATGTTTTAGCATATACATAGGCAACAGCAAGCCTACTAGAGATATGCGAAAATACAAGATTAATCAATTGTGAGGTGCATTCAGAAAACTTGTAAATAAACCTTTTTGATTTCTTTCCTGAATTTCCAAATTTTATTTCCAGGTCTTGGACTCCAACTTACAAAAACGGGCAAGAAGACTATGCTACCTCAAATAGCGGAATTGGGCATAAATGTGATCATGTTGAAGTGGAAACAACTTCGAAAAATGATGATTCACTAATAATTGAGGGAGTTTTTCTTTTATTTATTTCATGTTTTTAGATACCATTAACTTTAATTAATTTTTACTTTTTAAATGAAATAATACTTAGTTGCAGTTATAAATTTGAACTAATAAAATTTGCCACCTATGTTCTTTTGAGATTTCTTTATCAAATTCTTTTGATATATGCTTTTAAGTAATGAAGACATTGCTTCTCTTAAGTGTAGGGCCATGTCTTGTTCTACATTTTTTCTTTTGTGGAAATTGATTCTCACATGAAGGTTTGTTTAAGCGATTAGATGCTCAACATCAATTAATTTTTGCATAGTATGCTAACTCGAGTGCAGGTATAAATCTCATAACCTAAAGTGTTTTTATATTAACAAAGTTGTGACAGGAATACAGATCTTAGTGACTATGTATAGGATCAACTATGAAAATTTTAATTCCTTAGAAAAGGGCTACGCATGCATGAAGGTTTCAATCTTTAGAATTGGCTTGATAATTACCTTGATGTGAAACCCTAGGAGGTGTAACGATTTCAAAATGATTTAGGCAATTGTTTTCAAATTGTTTGAGCCTTTCGAGCCTACCTATTTAAATATTATGCCTTGAAAACCTAATTTGAGTTGAATAGCCTAGTTTTATGTATTAATCTTTGTATTAAAGAGTCATCCTTTGTTTAAAGTACTTGTCTTAATTTTTCACCAAATCTTAAACTTGGCTTGTCTTACAATATCTTTTTGTTTAAGTTTGAGGGTGTTTACTGATTTCCCATTAAAAGTTATTAATGTTGAATCACATACAATTGTATGTTCGAGAAATTATCCCTGAGCTATTAATGCTAAAAAAAATTTGATCAATTGTCATGAAGAAGAGTACTAGTGTGCATAAGTTTTAAACTCAGGAAAAAAGGAAGAATTGGGTAACTTTAGGGGATAATCTCATTCGAAAGGAAGATGGTATTACAGAGGTCCAAAGCAAGTTGAATTTAAGGTTATTTAGCCTAAAAATATCAATCTTTTCCATACCTTGAACCTAGCCTCATTACAACCTTGTTAAAGACCTATTTATTTATATTGTTATGCCAACTAAATTAGTGGAGAAGAGTTATTAAGTTCAAGATATAAAGGCATTCTTTAAACTAGAGGATTGTTGCTTAGATTTATTGAAGGAAAGAAAGATTGATTGGGAAGAACTAATTGCACATTCATGAGGAAGATATATTCAAATCATGATTTTGTTAAGCATTTTCATACTTGAGGAAATTGGTTTATAAGATATTTGAAAAAAATAATTTGAGTGTATAATTTCAGTAATGCACGACCATTTGGAGAATTAATTCTGCTTAGTGTGTCATGTTTGTTGGTCCTCGAGTATTTGTGTATTGTAGCATCTATCCAATGTCATCACTCGGGATGAGCAATTAATGTGTTACTAAACTAACTAAAAATATGACGAAGGAAAGTGTACCTATTGATAAATAGTAGAGCTATGGTGAGTAAATATATCGTATCTATGAGGACTAAAAGTATTAGTAATTACTGTTTTCCTATTATTTAGCCGACAAATTGGAGTGATTGTTTTAAACTAAGATTTACTAAATTAATCTAAGTAAAGAACTCAACAGATAATGAATCAGGAAAATAATCAAATAATAACCAACGAGAGAAACAATACCCAAGAAAGAATCCACCTAGACTTCATCTATTATTATGAATCTAAATTAAATGATATATTCACTTGGTATCTTGATCCGTAGAAATCCTTAAATTATGCTAATATCTCTTTCGAGAGTAAGAGCAACTGACTCTAGGTTGATCAACAAAAATTTTTTCTAATTAAAACCTCTAGTGTCGCATTAACTCGATTTATGGATTCACCTATTAGATTTGACTTTAATTTGGTAGATTTATGTCATCCTATTTCTAGGATTATATGCAACTGCACTCAGTTATGCTAGATCTACTCTTAAACAGAGACTTTTGCTCCTTTGATTAACCACATTAAACATGAATTAATATCCCGAAAATATTAAAACAAGAGATAAACCCACATAACTGAGAACAAGAATCAAGTATTTATCGTGTAAAACATAAATTAATTAATAGGATTCATCATAGGGTTCATCTTCCCTAGGTATCTAGGGAACTAGTTAATAATTGTGAATAAAAACATTTCAAAGTCAGAATAACCACAAGGAATAAAGAAACTCATAAAAACTTCAAGAGAAATTAAAAGGAGGTCTTCAATCTTGATGAAAATTCACTTCAGAGTTGGCTCCAATGGTGTTCTTCGAGTTGTTTTCTTCTATATTCTCTGATGGCTCCCCATTCTCTTCTTCTATTTGGTATTTATAGACTTTAGAATGCCCAGAAAGCCTAAAAATTGTGTTTTTCCACGTATTTGGGATACAAGTTGTGAAATCAACACGATCTAGCACATAGCCATGTGTCCAGCCCGTGTGGAAAGGCCTAGGCCGTGTGGCTCCTAAAATCAGCTCTATTTGTCTGAGTTTTCCTTGTTTTTTCACTCATTTTGCTCCCAAATGCTCTGTTAAGTATAGAAACATGAATTAAAAGGATTAGGATCATAAAATTCACTAATTTGCATAAATAATCATCCAAAAATGCATTAAGAACGAGATTAAAATATGTTACTTTTATCACTTATCAAATATCCCTACACTTAAGCGTTTGCTTGTCCTCAAGCAAAATCCTCAACTCACATTAAAGTTAATCTTTCCCAACTTGTAATTCTCATCAATAATGTCTCAAAAATAAATCGCAAACAATCAAGCATTGGCAATTCAACTAAAAGGGTACTAAAGATTCAAACAATCCAAGCTAAAATTTTTAAAGTATGAAAGCACAGGTGTCTCACATTAATTAAGTAATTACCTTTCATTCAAAATCAACAAGAATTAAAATCCTCACTAAAGATTAACTTAACGCACTCAAAGTGTTTAAGGTTCAAGAAATATGCACTCAATAGTTGAACAAGAAATGTCATTACCATAAGCTTTCCTGAAAATAAAGTCTCCACCATTATAAGATGATATGACACACCAATCAAGAGGTCTTTAAAAGGTTGTAATAGGGCTTAGGTTAAAGGGTGTGGAAAGAGGTTAGAAAAGTTTGTTATAATCGAGATTGAGTTGGTAAATTACCAAACTAGGAAAAAAGTAAACAATTACTGAGTTAAAAGAAATTACATCAATCAATACTATTCAAGAATAAAAATGAGCTTCTTAATAAAATATGAAATCAACTGTTCAAGCTCAATCAACAAAAAAAATCAAAATATTTTTTCTTTTTCCTTTTTGATTTTTTTACTAGAACAAAAAGAACTAATTCAACAAATCAAACAACAGAGCATAGTTAGGCAACTAACCAAATCAAATCTCAACAAAAAGGGAGTCAATAAAATGGGTAAAACTCACAAAAAAATGGGTTATAGGTTAACATTAACGAGTTAATCAAGAAAAGGTGTGTTAGGCTCAGTAGGGTTCACTAAGTGTTAATTCAATGGTAGGCTTTTTACAGGTTAAGTGGGTTAAAACCTAAGTGTCTTTATCATCTTAGTATATCAAATCAAAGGTGCGGTCTTGACATGCGTAATCAAAGCAAGTTTTAGAATAGCAAATCAAGTTGACACACTCATAACCAATTATAAAATGAGCATAAAACATGTATGCTCTATAGGCTTAAAGTCTCACAAAATATCAGGGTTTTGATGTTAAACTCGTAAATTTAAAAGTTCAAGATAATACCTCAATTCAGAGAAACAACCTAAAATTTTTATTTATGAAAAATAACTTATCATAATTGATTTTCTCATGTCTTAAAGTTTAAATCAACCAATACACAAATACCTACAAATCAATCCAAACTAACATCACCAAAAATCCCAAATCGACAAAAAATCACTCTAATAGAAGTATGAGAAAATTACTTTAAGTACCACAAATAATTCAGGGATTTTCTAATAATTTTATACATAACCTCCCCACATTTAAGATATACATTGACCTCAACGTAAAAATTGATATAAACACAAAATAAGTAGAATATCATAAGAGAGGGAGAAAACTAAAATTGCCCTGCATATGGATGAAATCGCTAGAATAGTGAAAACTAGAATTGTAGGCAAATCTAAATGAAGTGCATGGTTCTGAGAAAACTAATAAGAAAATAAACACAAATAATGAACAAGATTAACAGCTTACAAACTCAATTAGAAAGAACTATAAATATAAAAACATAGTTCAAAAGAAAATAAACAAAAGAAGTCTAAGAAATAAAAATAAAAAAACTAAAAATAAAAAAAAACTAAAAAAAGAATAAATAAAACAAATTAGAAATATTTATCATGAGAGGCATCGAGATCGTGAGGCACTGTTATTGACGAAGAAATATGGAGATGCTGACAGATATAATGCAAAGTCGCATCAATACTGTTGAACCACTCAAAATAGTGCTGCTCAAAATGAGTGAACCGCTCAGAGAGGTCTACTAAGGTGGCAGCAGAAGTAGTGGTAGGGTGACTCTGAGGTGGGTGATGAGGTGGATCCTGGTGGTGGAATGGAACATCATCAGTAAAGTCCTCATGCTCATCCTAAGGGTCAAAATGAGATAATCGGTATTGAAGAGGATCCACTCCACACAGTCGCTCAATCATCCTCATTCGACTCATACTCAATAACCTCTGTGGGGTCATCTGTCCACCTTGTGTGAAGGAGGAAGACTTCTTCGAAGTGTCAAGGAGGCCAAAGTTTTGTATGAGGCGAGTTACATAAGGGCATAAGTAGATAGGACCATTCCTACTACGTTCTATTTGATGGCGACAAGCTAGGACGACGAAGTAGGCAAGCTCGAAAATGCATCCCGTGGCCATGCTCCCAAGGAAATATGCGTCGAATGTACCGATAACCCCAGTGCTCTCCCTTCGATAGGTCAATATGACGGCCAATATGACTTGAATATAGCACAAGACCGGAGGAAGGGAAGTTGCATTCGACCTACTAGGGTCATATGACATCGTACTAGATGTTAGCTCTGTCTAGAATAAAGACGGCAAATAATGGATGTGTTGGTATAAGGTAAGGAACCCCTCGGCACTCATGAATTCTTTAGTATAGAGTCTTAAGGTAGCTCTGAACTCAGGGACACTCAGATGACCTGTCGTATCACTGAATCTGAAATAAATAGTGCACGACTCATCGTGGTTAAACATCACGTGCAATAAGATGAAAGTCAAATAGAACTCGAGGGTAAGCTTCGAGTAGATGGCCTCGATGATGGAGAAGAATTGGTCCAAAGGATCAGTAGCAACGAGGGCTCACACTCTATCGGCTAAATGAATCTGCTCTAAGGCCGCCCAATCAATACAACAACCTAATCCCAGTGGCCACTGTCTGAGAAGCTGATATAGGTCCTCTTGAGGAACCTGTGAAAATTGTAGACACGTATGGCATGTATCGATGGAAGGGCCCAAAGATGAGGTCGCATTCGGAGTCTTCTGCTTTTTCAAAGTAGGAACAGCGGTCTTAGTCTTACCTCACGTGTTTTTCATGGTGTACCTAAAGAAGATAAAACAACCCAATATGAGAAAAATAGTAAAATAAGTATCACCAATTACGCAAGTAGAAAAAAAGACAGATCGACAAAAAAATTAAAATGCAACAACAACAGATAATCACAGTACGAAAACCAAAATAAAATACCAACATAGCAAGAAACTACTCTTAAGATGACAAGGGAAAACAAAAATTAAATAGAATAAAACAATAAAAAAAGGAAAAATTATACTAAGCACAATAATAATATTAAACTTAAAAAAGATAAAAATAATGATAACAAACTAGAAATAATAGTAATAATAAATATAATAAAATACTAAATGAAAAGAATAATTTAAAAAAAAACCAAAAGAAAATAAACAAAATAGTAATTCAAAGCACAAGAAACAGAAAAACGTATAACTAAAACAAATAAGGTTAATAAAAACAATAAAAACAAAAACAATTAGAATACATAAATAATAAAGAATAATTAATTAAATGGAAGGGTAAGGGAAGGGGCAAATGGTAGGGATGATGGTGATCGGAGTTTAAGGGTTCGATGACTGGGGTGGTGCGTGGGTAGAGCGCTGCCGTGGTCGAATGAAGATAGGGTGTTGCACGGGGTGGTGGCTGTGATGGTAGAGAGGGGAGGATGCGGGGTTGGGGAAATAAAGGTGGGGTGAGGGTGTTTGTGGCTGTGGTAACGATGGGGAAAGGGGAAAGGAGGAGAGGGCTACGTAGTGGTGTGGCGACGGGGAAGGGGGATGGATGGTGGCGAAGTCGGCATAGTAGCGAACAGACTGGGGAAGAACGACAGTGGCTGGAATGGTGAGGAAAAAGGGGGAAATGGTGGCTAAGGTTTGTTGGATGGTTGGGAGGAAGAAGACAAAGTACAAAACTTAGTGTTTTTGGAATAAAAATAGGGACAACATCGTGTATGTTGGGCCACACGCCCGTGTCGGTATTCCTTAGCTTGTGTACCATTTAAAAAACAAAGCCTAATGGTCACATAGCCTCAGACATGCCCATCTGGCCAGACACACGGCCCTGTGCCAAGCTATGTGTGATATTCTTTCACTTTTCCCACGCCCGTGTGTGAGGCCAAGTGCAACACACAATTTTACACACGCACGTGTGACAAGCCGTGTCTCACATACGGCCGTGTTTATGGCTTGTGTAACTCACTAACTCGTATTTAAATTTGAAAAATTAACTCTAGTATTCACACGGCCCTGTCGCCAAGCCGTGTGGATCACCATAGGCTATGTAACAATCCAATTTGGAAAAATTAAGTCGTAGGACTCATACAGCCAAGGATACACCCGTGTGTCCAGGCCGTGTGACTTACACGACCATGTCTTCACACCGTGCAACTCACTGTAGAGCACTCCGTTGTCCACATGGCCAAGGAGATGCCTATGTGTCTAAGTTGTGTGTGCCACACGCCCGTGTCGCCAAGTTGTGTGACTGATTGACTGTTTAACATCACAACAATAATGTGCAAGTGTACACTATCGATGCAAGTATAGTAGAAAAATATGAGTTTGTCGAATATCGATTCCACGAGGATGGTTGTCTTTTGTTTATCAATGCCAGTGCAATAAATAGATAGGAATGAGATAAATTAAAAGAGTAGTTGTCAAAGCAATAACTTGAAAACAATAAGATAAAATATGATAATGATAACCTGGGATCCCCAATGTGAATATTCAATAGAATACTAAATTCTTACAATGTATAAAAGGATAGGTGATTGTCAATGCATTAAATTGGAATGAATATTGTTGAAACCATTTTTATTTTTATTTAAAAAAAACAAAAATTAGTTGTCGGTGAAAATTGGAGTCGCCACCAATCCTTTATTGAGGTGTGATTGGATCACCTAATAATGACTTTGGTCTACGAGTTTCAGAAAAACGGGTTCGGGAGTCAGTTACGTACGAGGAAGGATTAGCACCCTCGTAACGCCCAAAAAATTGGTACCAAATTGATTAATTAATATCTTAATGTCGAGAGTTAAAAATATGATCCTTAATTAAATTAAATTATTTATTAAGACTCTCTCATTTTGAAAAAGAAAACATCACACCCAATGCGTTAGGGCACGATATTTTATTTCTTCAAGATGAGTTTGTACAAAAGACTCGTTTAGTAAAATTTAAAAGAATATTCAATTATTTAAGATTTATGAAGAAACCGTGGCCCAATACATTAGGGCACAATTTCTCAAAATCCTAATTATTGAACATTTCCTTTATTTTTTAAAAAAAACCTTATCTCGAGAAATCAACACGTCACATCCAATGCATTAGGACAAAACATATTGAATTTTCGACGACAAGCTTTTTTTTATTTGATAAAAAAATTCTCGATAATTAGTTTCAACGAAGAAAATTGGAACCCAATACGTTAGGGCTCAATCTTTTCGAAGATTCTAAATACGAGTATTGCCTTTATTTTCGGATAGTTTTTTTTATTGAATTTGAATGAAATTGATGTAATACTTCATTAGATGTTTGCATAAATATTGCATTAATAAATGACAAATATGGATACAATAACATGAGCATAAATAATACAAGCAGTAGCAATAAAATAAATGAAATAACAAATCCAAATTAAGCAGCATAACAAGTACAAGTAGAAAAAGATTAAAACATTCTAAAAATAATAATAACAGAATGTACATAAGTATTTGAATGAAGAAAATAAAATTGTAGACATAAATATAAACATGCGTATTAAAATCATAAAAAATATAAGTATGTATTAAAACGTCTACAAAAATGAGAAAAAGAATATATATATATAGGTAGGTATAAAAATAGGGGTTAGGAAAAAATAAAAATATATATACACATACAAAATATAAAGAATATAAGGTATATACTATATACATTGAAATTATATAAAAAACATACATATGGATTTATATATATAAATATGGATTATTTGTAAAAAATATATATGGTGTATTAAAGAAAAATGTATAAATATAAATTATAAAATATGTATTAAAGATACAAACGCATATATGTATTCAAACAAGTTGTAGAATAAATATATATAGATTATAAAAATAACTATTATATTATGAAAAATAATTACATTATTAAAATTAATTAATTCATAAAGATAACAAAGAAAAGGACTAATTTGAATTAGAAATTGAAATCTGGGGCGAATCCGCAAATAAATGGAGACTGGAGGACCCTATTGAACACGACAATAATTCAGAGGGGCTGGAAAGGAAATTATCCCTTCTGCTCCAAACGGCGTCGTTCAAATAGGATTAAATTGAAATCGAAGAAAAATTAAAAAGATAAATTTTAAAAATAAAAGAAACCCAATTGTATGAATATTGAAAGGCGGAGGGGCTAAAAGAGCAATTTGCCCCTCAGCATAAAAACATGCGGATCCTAGGCCGGGTCGGGTCAGTTTCGGGTTGATCCAGGTTAAAACGGCGTCGTTTTAAATAGGATATTTAAGCCAAAAAATAACTAAAAGATTTCATTTTTTTCATCCCTTAAAAAACCAGAAATCCTCTAAAAAAAAGCTCTCCCCTTCCCCAGTTTGTCCAGCCAAGGTCCGGACACCGGCCGATCGTCGGCCACCGCTCCGGCCACTGGCCTCCGGTGACGGCACCACCGTCTGCGGTGGCCGAAAAAGGGGAAAAATAGTTTTTCAACCCTTCAGACCCCTCTAAACCCAAATCTGGGTTTGGATCCTTCAAACACTACCGAAAAAGCCCCGAATCTTCGAGAAAACCCTTCGGCTTTCGGTTGTCTATCGTCGGAGACAACTTCCTCAACCGTCCACGGTGATCTGGGCACCCCTTAAAGGTCGTTTCCTTCTTTTCTTATTTTTATTTATAATAGTACACAAAAAAATCTAAAAAAAAGTAGTTCGAAAAAAAGTATTGACCTTTGATCTTTCGATTGCTTATTTTGCTCTCTGCGTATTTGAATTTCTTTGCCTTTTTGCTGTAAAAATAATTGCTTTTTCATTATTGATTTTTCGATCCCTTTTACAGTATATTCAATGGCTTTTTATAGCCATTCTCAAAACAATATAAAGAAACGAATCTGTTTAATGATTTGATTTGCAAATATTAGCTTTTTCTTTCTATATACTGTTCGCTTCTTTCTTGACGTGCAGGTATGAAGATCGCGTGGAGATTCGGAGGGCGAGGCTTGGCTTGCGGTGCTGTTGATCCTTAGAAACCCTAGGATTTCTTTATCTATTTTGGGCCACTGAGTTTCGGGCCTCTACTTTGTTTCAGTTTGGGCCCTTATAGGCCTGTTTGTAATTTGGGCATTTTACCCAGGCCAAAATCGGGTATTACAGCTGCCCCTCTTTGCTCTTCATCGTGTAACAGGGACGGAGCAAAGAATTTAAAAAAAGCCCGATTTTGCCCGGTCGTGCTGGACCTTGGTACTCTTCTTCTTCAAGTAGCCCCGTTCCTTCCTACTGCATCTTCAGAAGTATAGGAACTAGTACTTCAATCTACTCCACTGCAATTTCAGGGAGATAAGATTTGTACGTTGTAGTTTCTCAAGAGCACAAAATTTGCTATCTTCAATTTGCTCCACTGCAACTTTAGGGAGACAAGACTTATAGCTCTAACTTGATCTGCTGCAACTTAAAGATAAATCTGATGCGATCTGCTCTACTGTAATTTCAGAGAGATAAGATCCATCACTCTAATCCACTCCACTACAACTTTAGGGAGACAGTATTTGTTTATTTAGTCTGCCCCACTGCAATTTCAAGGGGATAAGACTTGCTTTCTTGAGTCTGCTCCCCTGCAACTTCAGGGAGATAAGATTCGCCATCTTCAGTCTTTTAAATTGCAATGTTGGGGAAACAAGATTTGTCATCGTAGCTTCAATCTGTTCCACTACACCGCCAGGGGAGTAAGATTCGCCATTGCGGCTTTAATCTGCTCCACTGTAATGCCAAAGAGATAGGATTCGCTGCCCACAGCTTCAATCTGTTCCATTTCAGCTAATCCAAGCTTTAACGCCAGGGAGATAAGATTCGCCGTCGTGGCTTCAATCTGCTCCGCTACAATGCCAGGGAAATAAGACTCGCCGTTGTGGCTTCAATCTTTTAAATTGCAATGTTGGGGAAACGAGATTCGGCGTCGTAGCTTCAATATGTTCCTCTACACCGCCAAGGGAGTAAGATTCTCCGCTGTGGCTTTAATCTGCTCCACTGTAATGCCAAAGAGATAGGATTCGCTGCCTATAGCTTCAATCCACTCCACTTCAGCTAATCCAAGCCTTAACGCTAGGGAGATAAGATTTGCCGTTGCGGCCTCAATCTTTTCCATTGCAACGTCAAGGCGATAAAACTGATGTCTTCGATCTACTTCACTGCCAGTACAGGAAGGCAAGATCTATTGTTTTCAACCTATTCCACTGCTGCTCAGGGAGAAAAGGCTGGAGTTTCACCGGTTTGTTCTCTAGGAATTATGACCTGTAATTTCTTTTCATGAACCTAATTATGTCTATTGATTAAGATGTCATGATCAGAATGAATCAAATGCTCCTAACCAGACGTGTATGAATGACATTTGAATGAATGCAGAATGTCATTTTTTCGAGAATGATCCCTCATTATCACTCAAGTTATCATTACTCAAAGTTTATTAAGGTTTTATCGCTGACGTGCTACAACGAATTTTTGCTCGGCTGGTGTCTCCCAAGCAAAACTTAGTTAGATTTTCCCATTCTATCTTTCTTTCGTTGTGACCCAAAGGTAGAAAAATCTGTCTTTTCCTCAATCTTCTCCTATCGTAACTCAAGGATGCAGATCATGAAACACCTTGGTCCTTTACACCATTCCCCGATGTCATACTAAATTCTTATGCGCAAATGAAGAATTTCTTTTCTAAAGGGAACTTCTTCCTATCCCTTAAAGCTTTGTCAGCAATCAAGATTTCTTGTCATTTCGTTCAATCAACATTTGGACAACAAAATCCGAAAGAACGGTCTTAATTTAGACTTTTCCTTCTTAGACATTTCAACTTTTAAACTTGGTGCGTTCTAGACAATAGTCCTGTTTCAGGTTACCATATTATTTAGAAACCTCCAGAGTAATATGTAAAACTTTTTTTGTGAAAGTTTATTAGTCCATTAATCATTATTCTAATGCAACATGCTTGCACAAAGATCAAAATACTAACTAAGAGATGAATTAATTTGAGGCATAACTCGAATAATAGAAAAGGAATTTATTGATAGCAAGTGCCTTGAAAAGAATAAAATATTCAAGATCATCAAAGAATAAAGTATTACAAGAACAAAAAAATTCAGTACAAGTAATATGAAGACTAGGTGCCTTAGATATCGTAGCTTGAACTTCTCCGTACAAACTAAGAATCGTTTTGAGTTTAACATGTGTTTAGGAGATGTACAGTACTTTGTCGATGCCCCAAGATGTCGTATATCATTTTCCTGTTGAGCATGATCACCACATGCCCCAATCTGATCAATGTTTGAGCCGCCCTTTTTGGGTTTTCAACTCAAATCCCTTTTGGTCTTAAGGCGCCCTTTGCGAGTTTTCACCTTGGCCTCTCTATTTTTTTTTTCAAAGTGCCCTTTGCGGGTTTTCACTTTGATTCCTACTTTTCAATCAAGTGAAATATTTCTTAACTGAATCTGAATTTATAGGATTCGATAAGTTTTTACCATCCATTTCACTCAAAATCAAAGCATCTTCAGAAAAAAGCCTTTTTTACAACATAAGGTCCTCCCCAATTTGGCATCCATTTCCCTCATAAATCTTTTTGTAAAGGGAGGATTTTCTTCAACACCAAGTCCCCCTCATGAAATTATCTAGGACAAACCTTTTTGTTATATGCTCTCATCATTCGTTTCTGGTACATTTGACCATGACGAATAGCTTTTAGTCTTTTTTCTTCTATCAGGTTTAACTGATCGTACTGAGATTGGATCCATTCAGGTTCATCCAACTTTAGCTCAGCCAATACCCAGAGAGAAGGGATTTCAACTTCAATGGGTAAAACTGCCTCCATTCCATAAACCAAAGAAAAAGGTATTGCCCCAGTAGAAGTCCTGATAGATGTTCGGTAAGCAAAAAGAGCGAATGGTAACTTCTCATGCCAATCCTTGTAAGTTTCAGCCATTTTCGCCACAATTTTCTTGATATTTTTGTTGGCCGCCTCTACTGCACCATTCATTTTTGGATGATACGGTGATGAATTATGGTGTCTAATCTTGAACTGACTGCAGACTTTCGCTATTGTGCTGTTATTCAAATTCAACGCATTGTCAGATATGATTCTTTTAGGCATTTCGTATCGACATATAATCTCTTTCTTCAAAAACTTACTGATTGCCGACTTCGTGACGTTAGCTGTAACACCCCGAACCCGAAACCGAACCGGAGTCGAACACGAGGTGTTAACTGACTTTAACCCCTTATAAAATTTATTTTCCAGACACTGCCCAATCTGTGTACTAGTCGTTTTAGAAATCATATCTTGAGTTTCGTAACTCGAAAATCAGTTTCGTAATTTTTCCCAGAAAATAGACTCATGTGCCCATCTATGTATTTTTTTCTAGAATTTTTGGTTGGGCCAATTAGTACAGTTTATTAGTCAAAGTCTCCCATGTTGCAGGGGTCGACTACACTGACCTTTGCCCATTACGACTTGGATATCTCCCTACACGGGGCTTCAATACTGATGCCGTTTGTTTCTATGAAAACTAGACTCAGAGAGGAATCTGTACATATATGGTACGACCCCTAATTATCTCTGGTTAATTTATAATGAATTTCCAAAGTCGGAGCAGGGAATCCAGAAACCGTTCTGGCCCTGTCCCACAAAAATCTGATTATCTCTTAATATACTGCCCATATGATCTTTTCGTTACTTCCTCATGAAAACAGACTCATCGAGCTTCGATTACATAATTTATTCATCAATTAATTCCAGTCCTACTATTTTTAGTGATTTTTCAATCTCATGACACTGCTGCTGCCAGCATCTGTTACGAAAGTAACTAGGTCCATTTCATGCCTACCCTTGATCCAACTCAATCGAACATTCGTGCCATTTTCGCATGGCTTAAAGTTTACATGCCAAAGTTCAAACACAACGTAATAGCTTATACATGCCAAAATGTTCTTCTAAGCCAACTAAGAAGAAAGTACCAAAACTTGCTATCCGGTGTGATGACTTCGATGACGGCCTGACCCCGCAAAAATAGATGAGTCCAAGCAACCTATAATGGGTGACAAGGAAACACCGAGTGAGTTTATAACTCAGTAAGTCATAAGCAATGCACTACCATCCATCAATAACATTATCAGAAGAGGAAACAAAATGGAACGAGGCAATTTACTCCATCCATACCGAACCATACCATAGTTTCTCCAACCTATCGATTCAGTTTCATATCAATTCATGCATTCACATTCCATATACTCATCAATAGGACATTGAAGCATTTTCATAAATCAATTTATTTTCGTTACAATCAAACGACTAAACGGCCTTTCACCCATCCTACGATAAATTTTATGTACGACTTCAAGTATATTTGTCACATAGGTTCAAACTTACCGAGCTCAACACCAAGTATAAGCATAGCACCTATTAGCCATGTACTCAAGACACTTACCCGATCCGCTGTCCGCGATCGACTCAATAGTGTCGCACACATAGTGTCCATAATGATTCACGAATGTATATTGAGTCCGCACACTCAGTGCTATATAATCAACTCGCACACTTAGTGCTACGTAATCAAATCGCACACTTAGTACTACATAGTCAAACTCGCACACTTAGTGCCGCATGGTCAATTCGCACACTTAGTGCATCATATTCATTTCGCACACTTAGTGCTGTACAATTTAATCCCGCGCACTTAGCGCCAATCTCATGGTCATAAATGGTTATACCCGCACGTTTAGTGCCGAGATCAACAACTCAGTACATCTTACCTCTTTTCTTTTCATTCAACAATTTCATCATCACATACGTACATGCATATATATATATGTATATTTATTCATTCCATTCAGCATCAATACATAAACATTATGACCATTTGAAATAATACCAACTACATGCTTAATGACTTACCTTGTGTTGGGTAAGACGGTTCCAACTCGGCTACTCAGTGATCTTTTCTTTGCCTTTGCTTGATTCTCCTCCTTTAGCTCCTTGATCTTAATCAATAATTCACTAGTTTAACCATCTTGTTAAACATTCATAATTCAATTACACATGCTTATGTATGTTTGTATATTCGGCAACCATCCTCACTAATTACTCATGTTGATGGCCGAATGAATGTATGTGTGTACAATGTCAACTATAGCATCATGTAATTCCACATATGACTACATTTCTTAAGTTCCACATCTTAATGCCCATGATACATAATCAAATTTAACATCATATATATATTTACTCATGTGGCCGAATATACATACTCCCATATAATATCAAGTACTCACTTTAAGTATATTGCCGAATATACTTAATCATACACACACCTAACCAAAATAATTTCTAAAATCTTTATATCATTTATAATACATCTAATTATCCTTTTTCACATTATCAACTCAAATCACATACATTATTTACTATAACATCTTTACATTCGGCATTGGTGTCAACCATAGTAGCCGATTCTTCCTACTTTGTACCCATGCATCTATTAATCCTTAGTTGGTTCAAACACTTCACACACTAGGATTCATCAAATTTTTAACAAGAAATAAAATCTCTAATCCTCAAACTACCATGGCCGAACCTTCATGGAGTTGCTAAGACTCCTCATTTCTACTTCTCACACACTCTCACATCCAAACCCTTTTATTAAACACCCAAAGTCAACCATCTCCTTACCTCATCACCAAAGACATCAAAATACCAACCAAGAACGTAAATGTCATCTCCATCATTTAACAAAGTTTGAACCATGGCTAGGTAGATTTTGAACTTACAACTTAAAATATACATGAATCTCAAAGAATAACATTAAACATACCTCAATCTAGTCACATGCATGGCCAAACTTCCTCCTAATCCTCTTCCTTAGGATTTTCGGTCAAAAGAGGTTGAAAAAGGATGAACAAAACCTTTCTTTTCCTTCCTTTAGCTCACGGCAATGGGGTGTATGCATGAGACCATTATTTTTTTTTCTTTTTTTCATCACCCTTCCTTTCATTATTTAATTATCATGCTTATTATTTTGTTTTCCTTACCATACATCACTAACACAACATGTTGGTGACATGTTTCCACCCATAGCATGGCCGGCCACTACATATTAGGGAGGGGAATTTGACATGCAAGTCCCCTTTTTCTTCCACATGCACTAATAGGTCCTCATGCATTGACCTATCACATTTTAAAATTTTCTCATATAAGTCCTATTGACTAAATTCACATGCAATCGACTAAATCGAAGCTTGAAATTTTCACACATTCATGATTACATATTCTAGACAATAAACATCACATTCAAACCTTTCGGTGACTCGGTTTAGCGGTCCCGAAACCACTTCCCGACTAGGGTCAATTTTGGGTTGTCACAACTCTCCCTCACTTAAGAAATTTTCGTCCTCGAAAATCTTACCGGTAAATAGGTTTGGATATCGTTCTTTCATCGAGCTCTCGGGTTCCCAGGTTGCTTCCTCGATCCCGTGTTTGAGCCACAACACCTTAACCAACGGAACCCTTTTATTTCGCAACTCTTTCACTTCACGAGCTAGGATACGAATCGGTTCTTCTTCATAGCTCAAGTCAGATTGAATTTCAACTTCTGAGGGATTAATCACATGTGACGGATCGGATCTATAACGTCGAAGCATTGAAACATGGAAGACATCGTGCATCCTTTCAAGTTCAGGGGGCAAAATCAATCTATATGCAACCGACCCCACTCGTTCGGAAATTTCGTACGGCCCAATGAATCTCGGGCTCAACTTGCCTTTACGGCCAAATCTGAGTACCTTCTTCCAAGGTGACACTTTAAGAAACACTTTATCTCCCACCTGATATTCAATGTCCTTTCGTTTTAAATCCGCATACGATTTTTGACGATCTGTGGCTACCTTCAGACTTTCGCGGATTACCTTTACTTTTTGTTCGGCATCTTTAATCAAATCAACTCCGAAAATTTTACTTTCACCAAGCTCGGTCCAAAACAATGGCGTACGGCATTTACGACCGTACAAAGCCTCATAAGGTGCCATCTTAATACTTGATTGAAAACTATTGTTGTAAGCGAATTCAATCAAAGGTAAATACCGTTCCCATGAACTACTGAACTCGAGGATGCAACATCTCAACATATCCTCAAGTATCTGAATTATCCGCTCGGATTGACCATCGGTTTGGGGGTGAAAAGCGGTGCTAAAATGTAGCTTGGTACCCAAAGCTTCTTGCAATTTCTTCCAAAATCGTGAGGTGAATCTCGGATCTCTATCCGACACGATAGAAATAGGTACTCCATGTAATCTCACAATCTGAGAGACATACAATTCGGCTAGTTTATCCAATGAAAGATCCGTACGCACGGGGATAAAGTGAGCCGACTTAGTCAGTCTATCAACAACAACCCAAATCGCATCCTTCTTACTTGCGGACAATGGCAGTCCGGACACAAAGTCCATTGTGACTCG
This sequence comes from Gossypium hirsutum, assembly GCF_007990345.1. Lineage (NCBI taxonomy): Eukaryota > Viridiplantae > Streptophyta > Magnoliopsida > Malvales > Malvaceae > Gossypium > Gossypium hirsutum. The sequence goes on from NC_053444.1 coordinate 35,169,308, forward strand.
GTCCCATTTCCACTCGGGTATCATGATCGGCTGAAGTAACCCTGAAGGCACTTGATGTTCCGCTTTCACTTGTTGACATGTTAAACATCTCGAAACAAAGTCGGAGATGTCTCGTTTCATACCATGCCACCAAAACCGACGTTTCAAGTCGTTGTACATTTTCGTGCTCCCCGGGTGAATTGACATTCGGCTACAATGGGCTTCGTTCAGAATCAGTGGAATGAGTTCCGAATTCCTTGGAACACACAAACGACTTCTAAACCTCAAACAACCATCATCATCAATCTGAAACTCCGATTCCTTGTTCGGAACACACTCAGCTCGTTTTGCAACCAATTCATCATCGACTTTCTGAGCTTCACGAATTTGATGAGTCAATAATGGTTTGGCTTTTAATTCAGCTACTAACACATTGTCAGGTAGAACAGACAAGTGTACATTCATCGCTCGCAAAGCAAACAGTGATTTCCGGCTTAAGGCGTCCGCAACCACATTAGCCTTTCCCGGGTGGTAATCAATGACAAGCTCGTAATCTTTCAACAACTCAAGCCAACGTCTTTGTCGTAGATTCAAGTCTCGTTGAGTCATCAAATATTTGAGACTTTTGTGATCCGAAAACACATGGCACTTCTCACCAAACAAATAATGTCGCCATATTTTCAATGCAAACACAATGGCGGCTAGTTCGAGATCATGGGTCGGATAATTTCTCTCGTGTGGCTTCAATTGTCTCGACGCATAGGCCACAACTCGACCTTCTTGCATCAATACGCAACCCAACCCAAGTAGGGATGCGTCACTATAAATGACAAACTCTTTACCCGATTCGGGTTGCACCAAAATTGGAGCTTCAGTCAAATGAGTTTTCAGTTGATCGAAGCTTTTCTGACATTTCTCCGTCCATTCGAACTTAACATCCTTTTGAAGTAGCTTCGTCATTGGTGTGGCTATCATCGAGAAACCTTTGACAAATCGTCGGTAATAACCGGCGAGCCCTAGAAAGCTCCAGACTTCGGTAACATTTCTCGGAGGCTTCCAGTTAAGTATGGCTGAAATTTTGCTCGGGTCAACTCGAATACCCGATGCGGATACCACATGACCCAAGAAGCTAACCTCTCTTAACCAGAACTCACACTTACTGAACTTAGCATATAACTGCTTATCCCGCAAAATTTGCAACACTAGCCTCAGATGCTCAGCATGTTCGGTCTCATCTCTTGAATAGACCAAGATGTCATCAATAAACACAACTACGAACCGATCCAAATACGGCCTGAAGATCCGATTCATCAAATCCATAAACACTGCAGGGGCATTAGTGAGCCCAAACGGCATCACTAAGAACTCGTAGTGACCGTACCTCGTTCTGAAAGCAGTTTTGGGTACGTCCGAATCTCGAATCCGCAACTTATAATAACCCGATCTCAAATCTATCTTTGAAAACACCGATGCTCCCTTTAATTGATCGAACAGATCATCAATACGCGGTAACGGATACTTATTCTTTATCGTCACTTTATTCAGTTGACGATAGTCAATGCACAACCTCATGGTTCCGTCCTTCTTTTTCACGAACAATACTGGTGCACCCCAAGGTGAGAAACTCGGTCGAGCGAAACCTCTATCCGTCAATTCTTGCAACTGAGCTTTCAACTCTTTTAACTCGGTTAGTGCCATACGATACGGAGCGATCGAAATTGGCGTAGTTCCAGGTACAAGCTCAATACCAAACTCTACCTCCCGAACAGGTGGCAAACCCGGTAACTCTTCAGGAAAAACATCCGGGTATTCACAAACCACCGGCACCGATTCGGGTTTCTTTTCTAACTCCTTGTCATCAAGTACATACGCGAGGTATGCTTCGCACCCTTTCCTTACATATTTCTGGGCCAACATTGCTGATATTACAGCTGGCAACCCCCTTAAGTCCGCAGACTCAACTCGGATTATTTCGTTATTTGCGCACCTCAAATCGATAGTCTTGCTTTTGCAATTCACAACCGCATCATGCGCGGTTAACCAATCCAAACCAAGAATAACATCAAACTCGTCGAACGGCAAAAGCATCAAATCGGCCGGAAAACAGGATTCTCGGATTATTAGAGGGCATCTCTTACACACTTTATCAACAAGTACGCATTGACCCAAAGGGTTTGATACTCGAATTACGAGCTCAGTAGACTCAACAGGTAGAGTCTTACTGGTTGCTAAGGTTTCGCATACATATGAATGAGTAGAACCAGGGTCAATCAATGCAATCACATTAGTATCAAAGAGAGTGAAGGTACCAGTGATGACGTCGGGGGAGGATGCCTCTTCTCGTGCGCGAATGGCATATGCTCTAGCAGGAGTACAGTTCTCGGCTCGATCGGCCGTATCAGAGGCCCCCCTCTGACTACCACCCCTGCCTCCTAAAATTCTCGGTGGTCTACCTCTAGATGTCACTCCACTAGGTCTTGCACCTTGAATCTTATTCTTCTTATCCAGCTCCGTGCAATCTCTAATGAAGTGGTCCTTCGAACCGCATCCGTAACAGGCCCTGCTAGTAGACTTGCCCCAACATTCACCTAGGTGTCGTCTTCCACATTGGGGACATTCAGGTTTCTCGTGACGATTATTGCCCACACTCGCTACCGAAGTAGCTCGGGAGCCCATCGATGGTCTTGCCCTGATGGAAATTCCCGCAGTCGCCCTCAACTTATTAATGTCCTCCCTGAACTTCTTTACAGCTGAGAACGGAGCTTTACCCGTCGATCTTTTACGATAATCTCTAGCTTCAAATTCAGCCTTCCTCTTCTCCTTTCCAAGTTCTTCCGCCTTGCAGGCTCGTTCGACTAGTGTTACGAATTCTTTTATTTCCAAAATACCCATTAGTAGCTTTAAATCTTCATTCAATCCTTCCTCGAATCTTTTGCACATAGCAACCTCATCAGCTACACACTCCCGGGCATACCTACTGAGTCTTACGAATTCATGTTCGTATTCAGATACAGTCATACGGCCTTACTTGAGTTCCAAGAACTCCTTATGCTTCTGATCAATGAACCGTTGGCTAATAAATTTCTTTCGGAATTCCGTTTGAAAGAAGTCCCAAGTTACTCGCTCGTTCGAGACTATGGAAATCAAGGTCCTCCACCAATAGTAGGCTGAGTCTCGCAACAAAGATACAGCACATTTTAGACATTCGTCGGGTGTGCATGACAATTCATCGAACACCCGAATGGTGTTATCAAGCCAGAACTCGGCCCTTTCGGCATCATCAGTTACTATGGCCTTGAACTCCTCGGCCCCACGCTTCCTAATCAAGTCTACAGGTGGCTTACTCAGCCTCACAGGATCAGCGACTGATGGCATTACAGGCTCTTGGGGTGGATTATTCAAATTTGGGAATTGTTGGACAGCCGGGTTGGTTCGGGCATATTGCGCGACCCACTCATTCATCATGGTAAAGAAGGCTTGTTTAGCCCCCTCACCTTGATTATTCGCAGATGACTGAGGTTCAACAGGCGGCGTCCCTTGTGCAGGAGCAGCCGCTACGCTCTCAACGTCATCCGCTAGGGTTCTTTCTTCACCGGGGTCCATTTACTAATCAAAACAAAAACATTTCAACCGTCAGAAGTCATCACACATTTAAACATTAACATTCGGCATGTATAGCTAGACTCATACGCGCTATGGTAGTCCTAGAACCGACTAAACCATAGCTCTGAAACCAATCAAATGTAACACCCCGAACCCGAAACCGACACCGGAGTCGAACACGAGGTGTTAACTGACTTTAACCCCTTATAAAATTTATTTTCCAGACACTGCCCAATCTGTGTACTAGTCGTTTTAGAAATCATATCTTGAGTTTCGTAACTCGAAAATCAGTTTCGTAATTTTTCCCAGAAACTAGACTCATGTGCCCATCTATGTATTTTTTTCTAGAATTTTTGGTTGGGCCAATTAGTACAGTTTATTAGTCAAAGTCGCCCATGTTGCAGGGGTCGACTACACTAAAATTGCCCATTACGACTTGGATATCTCCCTGCACGGGGCTTCAATACTGATGCCGTTTGTTTCTATGAAAACTAGACTCAGAGAGGAATCTGTACATATATGGTACGACCCATAATTATCTCTGGTTAATTTATAATGAATTTCCAAAGTCGGAGCAGGGAATCCAGAAACCGTTCTGGCCCTGTCCTACAAAAATCTGATTATCTCTTAATATACTGCCCATATGATCTTTTCGTTACTTCCTCATGAAAACAGACTCATCGAGCTTCGATTACATAATTTATTCATCAATTAATTCCAGTCCTACTATTTTTAGTGATTTTTCAATCTCATGACACTGCTGCTGCCAGCATCTGTTACGAAAGTAACTAGGTCCATTTCATGCCTACCCTTGATCCAACTCAATCGAACATTCGTGCCATTTTCGCATGGCTTAAAGTTTACATGCCAAAGTTCAAACACAACGTAATAGCTTATACATGCCAAAATGTTCTTCTAAGCCAACTAAGAAGAAAGTACCAAAACTTGCTATCCGGTGTGATGACTTCGATGACGGCCTGACCCCGCAAAAATAGATGAGTCCAAGCAACCTATAATGGGTGACAAGGAAACACCGAGTGAGTTTATAACTCAGTAAGTCATAAGCAATGCACTACCATCCATCAATAACATTATCAGAAGAGGAAACAAAATGGAACGAGGCAATTTACTCCATCCATACCGAACCATACCATAGTTTCTCCAACCTATCGATTCAGTTTCATATCAATTCATGCATTCACATTCCATATACTCATCAATAGGACATTGAAGCATTTTCATAAATCAATTTATTTTCGTTACAATCAAACGACTAAACGGCCTTTCACCCATCCTACGATAAATTTTATGTACGACTTCAAGTATATTTGTCACATAGGTTCAAACTTACCGAGCTCAACACCAAGTATAAGCATAGCACCTATTAGCCATGTACTCAAGACACTTACCCGATCCGCTGTCCGCGATCGACTCAATAGTGTCGCACACATAGTGTCCATAATGATTCACGAATGTATATTGAGTCCGCACACTCAGTGCTATATAATCAACTCGCACACTTAGTGCTACGTAATCAAATCGCACACTTAGTACTACATAGTCAAACTCGCACACTTAGTGCCGCATGGTCAATTCGCACACTTAGTGCATCATATTCATTTCGCACACTTAGTGCAACATAGTCAAATCGCACACTTAGTGCTGTACAATTTAATCCCGCGCACTTAGCGCCAATCTCATGGTCATAAATGGTTATACCCGCACGTTTAGTGCCGAGATCAACAACTCAGTACATCTTACCTCTTTTCTTTTCATTCAACAATTTCATCATCACATACGTACATGCATATATATATGTATATTTATTCATTCCATTCAGCATCAATACATAAACATTATGACCATTTGAAATAATACCAACTACATGCTTAATGACTTACCTTGTGTTGGGTAAGACGGTTCCAACTCGGCTACTCAGTGATCTTTTCTTTGCCTTTGCTTGATTCTCCTCCTTTAGCTCCTTGAGCTTAATCAATAATTCACTAGTTTAACCATCTTGTTAAACATTCATAATTCAATTACACATGCTTATGTATGTTTGTATATTCGGCAACCATCCTCACTAATTACTCATGTTGATGGCCGAATGAATGTATGTGTGTACAATGTCAACTATAGCATCATGTAATTCCACATATGACTACATTTCTTAAGTTCCACATCTTAATGCCCATTATACATAATCAAATTTAACATCATATATATATTTACTCATGTGGCCGAATATACATACTCCCATATAATATCAAGTACTCACTTTAAGTATATTGCCGAATATACTTAATCATACACACACCTAACCAAAATAATTTCTAAAATCTTTATATCATTTATAATACATCTAATTATCCTTTTTCACATTATCAACTCAAATCACATACATTATTTACTATAACATCTTTACATTCGGCATTGGTGTCAACCATAGTAGCCGATTCTTCCTACTTTGTACCCATGCATCTATTAATCCTTAGTTGGTTCAAACACTTCACACACTAGGATTCATCAAATTTTTAACAAGAAATAAAATCTCTAATCCTCAAACTACCATGGCCGAACCTTCATGGAGTTGCTAAGACTCCTCATTTCTACTTCTCACACACTCTCACATCCAAACCCTTTTATTAAACACCCAAAGTCAACCATCTCCTTACCTCATCACCAAAGACATCAAAATACCAACCAAGAACGTAACATTCATGGCCGAATGTCATCTCCATCATTTAACAAAGTTTGAACCATGGCTAGGTAGATTTTGAACTTACAACTTAAAATATACATGAATCTCAAAGAATAACATTAAACATACCTCAATCTAGTCACATGCATGGCCAAACTTCCTCCTAATCCTCTTCCTTAGGATTTTCGGTCAAAAGAGGTTGAAAAAGGATGAACAAAACCTTTCTTTTCCTTCCTTTAGCTCACGGCAATGGGGTGTATGCATGAGACCATTATTTTTTTTTTCTTTTTTTCATCACCCTTCCTTTCATTATTTAATTATCATGCTTATTATTTTATTTTCCTTACCATACATCACTAACACAACATGTTGGTGACATGTTTCCACCCATAGCATGGCCGGCCACTACATATTAGGGAGGGGGAATTTGACATGCAAGTCCCCTTTTTCTTCCACATGCACTAATAGGTCCTCATGCATTGACCTATCACATTTTAAAATTTTCTCATATAAGTCCTATTGACTAAATTCACATGCAATCGACTAAATCGAAGCTTGAAATTTTCACACATTCATGATTACATATTCTAGACAATAAACATCACATTCAAACCTTTCGCTGACTCGGTTTAGCGGTCCCGAAACCACTTCCCGACTAGGGTCAATTTTGGGCTGTCACATTAGCATATGAGGCTGCTTCTACCCACTTAGTGAAGTAGTCAATAACTACAAAAATGAAACGATGTCCATTAGAAGCCTTTGGCGATATTGGCTCAATGACATCCATTCCCCACATGGAGAAAGGCCATGGAGAAGTCATAACGTGAAGAGGTGAAGGAGGCGCGTGCATTTTATCCCCATAAATTTGGCATTTATGGCACTTCTTGGCATAATTGATGCAATCTCATGATATGTCTAGCCATGGTGAATCCATTGGCGTGTGTTCTACAAATACCCTTATGAACTTCTTTTAAAATTTTCTTAGCCTCTACAGCATCCACGCATCTCAACAGTACTCGATCCTTTCCCCTTTTGTATAGAATCTTTCTATCTAAGACATAGTCAATAGCTAGTCCCCTAAATGTCTTCTTATCATTCTCCGTTGCCTGATCAGGATATTCGCGATTCTTCACAAATAGCAATATATCTTGGTACCAGGGACGATTATCATTCTCCACTTCTTCAATACTGTAGTAGTGGGCTGGGATCTCATAAATACTAATTTGAATGAGCTTCATGTCCTCTAATCTGTTCACTTTAATCATGGAGGCTAAAGTAGCCAGAGCATCAGCCATCTGATTTTCTTCCGGTGGGAGATAACAAAAGGTAATGTTGTCAAATTCTTTAATCAATTCCAGAACCAATCTTCGATAACGGATTAACTTGGGGTCTCTCGTTTCCCATTCCCCTTTTAGCTGGTATATTACCAATGCTGAATCTCCATATACTTATACTGTCTTAATTTTCCGCTCTATGGCTACCCGGATTCTCATGATGCAAGCTTCATATTCGGCCATGTTTTTGGTGCAATCAAAGTCCAATTTACTAGTGAAAGGATTATAATCTCCATTTGGAGATACCAGGATTGCCCCAATCCCATTGCCTAACGCATTTGAAGCTCCATCAAAGTTAACCTCCAAGAATGATTTTCTTGGGGATCCTCTTTAGCATTCGCCACACACATCAAGTCTTCATTCGGGAAATCAAAGTTTAGAGGTTCATAATATTCTAAAGCTCTGCTAGCCAAGAAATTTGCTATCGCACTCCCTTTGACGGCCTTCTGACTTTCATATACTATATCAAACTCGGAGAGCAAGATTTTCCATCTAGCCATTCTCCCATTCAACACCATTGACTCCATCATATACTTTAAAGGGTCTAATTTTGAAATTAGCCAAGTCGTATGATAGAGTAAGTATTGCCTCAACCTCTTTCTCATCCAAATCAAGGCACAACATAATTTTTCGATAGACGAATATCTCATTTCACAATCAGTGAATTTCTTACTGAGATAGTATATCGCCTTTTCCTTCATTCCAGTCGCATCATGTTGACCCAACACACATCCCATGGAATTGTCGAACACCATTAAGTACAAAATCAAGGATCTATCTGGGCTAGGAGGTGACAGTACTGGAGTATTGGATAGGTATTGCTTTATCTTTTCAAAAGCTTCCTGGCATTCTTCATTCCAAACACCTGGATTATGTTTCTTCAAAAGATGAAAAATGGGATCACAATTCTCGGTCAATTGTGAAATGAACCGAGTAATATAATCCAGTCTTCCTAAGAAACCTCAAACCTCTTTCTGAGTACGTGGTGGCAGTAAATCTCGTATTACCTTGACTTTGTCTGGGTCAATCTCGATTCCTTTCTCACTGACTATGAAGCCCAACAACTTTCCTGACCTGGCTCCAAAAGTGCATTTTGTTGGATTAAGTTTGAGCTAAAACTTTCTTAGTCTTAAGAACAATTTTCTCAGGACCTGCACATATTTCTCCTCTGTTCTGGATTTGGCAATCATATCATCTACATAAACCTCAATCTATTTATGCATCATGTCATGGAATAAGGCTACCATGGCTCTCTGATATGTTGATCCCGTATTCTTTAATCCGAATGGCATCACTTTATAGCAAAATGTTCTCCACAAAGTAATGAATGTAGTCTTTCCCATATCTTCAGGATGCATCTTTATCTGATTATATCCTGAGAAACCATCCATGAAAGAGAACAGTGAATACCCCGCCGTATTATCCACCAAAGTATCAATATGTGGCAATGAGAAATTGTCTTCTGGGCTTGCTTTGTTAAAATCTTTGTAATCCACGCACATTTGTACTTTTCCATCTTTTTTAGGGACTAGAACTATGTTGGCTACCCATTTAGAATATTTGACCTCTTGTAAAAACCCAGCATCAAACTACTTCTTAACTTCCTCTTTTATTTTAAGCACAATATCAGGCCTCATTCTTCTTAGCTTCTGTTGAACTGGCTTACAATCCTCCCTTATAGGTAGGCGATGCACTACAATGTCAGTGCTCAACCCGGACATATCTTGGTATGACCATACGAAGATATATTTGAATTCTTGGAGTAATTCAAAGAGGTCTTGTCTTGTCTTTGCGGAAATCTCAGTTCCAACTTTCACCTCTTTTCCTTCTTCCAAGCTCACAACTTCTATTGCTTCCTTGTGAGGTAAAATTTGTTTTTCTTCCTATTCTACCATTCTTAACAAGTCCAAAGATAAACCACCATCTACATCACCTTCAAAGTCTTGCGATCCCTCTAAACACATGTTTCGTTCAAGAGGAAACTCTGAGTTTGTAGCAGCGCCATTCACGTCATTGATATACAGGGACCTAATATGGTTACAAAAGAATGCATGAATTTATGTACAATTATTTGTGCAATATGATTATAAATGAAAGAATAATTTAATATATTTACTCGTATAGAAAAAATAAAAGAATATTTGCTTGAAACAATTGCAAAGTTGTATTTTATTAAAATAATGATATTTGAACATAGGCCTTTTTTCACAAAAGAGTTCTTATTATTTCAAGGCTAAAACAATAAGTTTGTTCTGAATATTACTCTAAGACAGTTCTAAAGACTTCAGGTATTTCTTTTGCAGTCCAGTTATTTAGAACACTCTTAGGTTGATAAGGACAAATGCCTAACAAGCTCCTCTCTTCATTTGCATCCTCATTTAGGTCATTGATGTGTATATTTTCCAATGTCTTTTCGATGCTTTCCTCAATCAGTATCTTTCTCTCAGAATGAATGATCCCTCCAGATACGAACGTTTTGGATATGTAGGGAATTATCATTGGCTCCCATTTAATTTCCTCCCTAATTAAACGTGACCTTCTTCTTTACTGCCTTATTTCTAGCTCCTTTTTTCTCTATCCTCTATCTGGCTTGTACCCTAAGCCAAAGTTGTCTTGTTTTTCTTTTAGCACTTGAACCTCAATTTTCCCTTGAAGGTATTTCCCTAATCCTCTTCTGGGTAAAGCTCATTTCCCTACCAAAAATTGCAAACCCATCTCTGTAGTTCTGGATATTTTAGGCACCAGAATTTTGCTCCCTTCAGGAACAAATGTTGCATTTACAAACTCTAGAGATCGGAATGAGCATTCCACCGACTCGTCATTAGTATCCACATATGGTGTCTCATTGGATACAGCCGCTATAATATCCTCTTTGGCATTTATTTTCACCAGCCGACCTTCTGACACTAACTTCAATTTCTAATGTAAAGATGACGGTTCGGCCCCCGCTGAATGTATCCATGGTCTCCCTAATAAGAAATTGTAGGAGGGTTTGATGTCCATCACAAGAAAATCCACCTTATAAACCGTTGGGCCAATCAATAAGGGTATCTCAATTCTTCCCATGACCTTTCTCTCTGTACCGTTAAACGCCCTCACTATATTTTGGCATGTTTTCATGTACGAGTTGTCTATGGGAATCCTGTTAAGTGTGGATAATGGCAACACGTTCAAAGATGATCCATTGTCAATCAAAACTCCTGGCAAAGTATACCCCTTGCATCGTGTAGTGATATGCAAAGCCTTAGTAGACCCCATGCCCCAAGGTGGTATTTCATCATCATTAAAGAATATAAAATTATCAGCACTGATATTATTGGCCAACTGATCCAATTTGCTGACAGAAATATCATTGGCCACATAGGTCTCGTTCAGCACCTTCATCAACGCACTTTGGTGTACTTCTAAATTCAAGAGTAAGGCTAGTACGGATATGCGAGCCTATTTTTTATGCAACTGTTCGACGACATTATACTCACTGTGCTTCAAAAATGTGAGGAATTCCACAGCTTCTTCCTCTTTCACTAGCTCGTTGATAGATAACACAGGCTCAACTATTTTCCCCTTCTTTTGTTCCACTGTTATGGCCCTTCCTTTCACAGGTTCTGGATAAGCACCTATACCTTGATCCTCTATAATCTCCTTTCCAGGGACAGTTGTATTGCACTCGTAGTTCCATGAAACTTCCTACTATCTTGGTAAGAAAAGGTTGTTGGTCTCTTAATTATGATCTTTGGCATTGCTGGTGTTCTCACTCCATCATTCTTTGGTCGCGAGATAATGACTACAGGATGAGTTACTTTTGGAACCTTCATTGGTTCAGATGATCATATACTTCCTTATTCCTTAACTTCTTAATAGAACTCCACCTCCCTATCATCCATCATGCCTTGAACTAAGACTCTAAATTCTATACACTCTTGAATCTCATGTCCCTCATCGTGATAGAACTCACAGTAGTTTTTTACCCCTCCAAAGCTTCTTTCAGAATCCAAAACAAACAACCCCCTTTCTACCATCTTCTTCCAGACCCATCTTAAAGGAATTTTCCCTTCTGCGATATCTTCCTTGATTTTTGTACACATGTTCCCACCTATCATGTTCACTCCATTATCATTATGATTAGGTAACAGATTCTCTATACTGGGCAAATCATCTAATTTAACAACACCCATGCCTATGAGTCTTTCAACGAGCTTTTTGAACGCCGTACAATGTTCTATAGAATGCCCCACGATTCCTGCGTGATAATCGCATTGTGCGTTTGCATTGTACCATTTGGGGTACAGAGGCTGTAGAGGTTTTAAGTAGTAAGGGGAAACAATGTGTGCATCAAATAGATTTTGATACAGCTCCCTATACGACATTGGAATTTGCATAAATTGAAGCTTCTTCGTGTTTTGTCTTATGTCGGATCCCGGTTTTGATGAATCTTATTGATTAATAGCCACCTTTCTCGGTAATTCACCGTAATCATCTTTGAATAACCCTTGCTATATGAGCTTGTGTTGTTGACCTCCTTTTCTTTCTTCTTCGAGGCCAACCTTCTGCTACTTTCTCCAGCATCTATCTTCCCACTTCTGATAGCATTTTCTATCATTTCACCATTCATAACTATGTCAAAAAAGCTTTTTGTGGCACTTCCTAACATATGTGTGATAAATGGGGCCTTCAATGTGTTAACGAAAAGCATGGTCATCATGGTCATCTCTCTTTCTAGAAGAGATGGCTGAACTTGGACGACAACCTCCCTCCACCTCTGTGCGTATTGCCTAACACTTTCACCGAGTTTCTTTTTCATGTTCTTTAGAGTGATTCTATCAGGTACCATGTCGGTCACATGACTGTACTACTTTATGAATGCCTGTGCTATATCTCTCCATGAATTAATCTTGGTACAGCTCAATTGATTGTACCACTTGGACGCTGCCCCTGTGAGGCAATCCTAGAAACAATGTATCAACAGTTGGTCGTTATTAACATACCCAGTCATCCGTCTACAAAACATGGTAATATGAGCTTCGGGGCCACTAGTTCCATTGTACTTCTCAAACTCTGGCATTTTGACCTTGTAAGGGAATACTAAATCCGGAACCAAGCTCAATTCTTTAGCATCAATCCCATGGTAGCTCTCAGTACTTTCCATTGCTCTAAATTTTTCTTCCAGCTATTTATACTTTTCTTCTAGCTATTTTCACAATTCATCCTTCATTTTTTTCTTTTCCAGTTGTTTCAACGAAGTCAGGGATAGCAGGATTAACAAGGTTGTCTCCAGGGTTAGAGCCTGATCCAACTTGAAAATTCATTGGTGTTGCAGCACCAGCCTGAAACTGCCGAGGCTTGATGGTGACAGAATATTTGCGCGGATATGCCTCAACATGCTAAGGGGTAAAGCTAGGGGGATAAACAGGTGCCTCACTGTCCATCATATTCTGCTGAATCTTCTCGAGTTGCTCTTTCATTTGTTGTTGAAGTTGATCCTGCATTTCTTTTTGGAACTGTTCTAGCCTTTCTATCTTTTGGTCCATGTCTTTAGTTTTTGCTCGAGTACCGTAACGCTGTTTGATGGGTTAGTTGGTTTCTATATTAACTGAGTGATTTAAATCAATTAGAATCTTTTAATATTTTTTAATGCATATGAAGTAATGCAATGCATGAAATGAATGCAAAAAAAAAAAGCGTTAATTTTGATTCAATTCCATTTAGGAAAATTTTATTAGAAAATAAATTTATTTACATAAAGTGAATTACAAATAAGGCTTTGACCTACTGCTCAGAACTCTAATCTTTCTAAATAAAAAAGCTAACTCTTGCCCCCGATCTGACCCTAACTCATACCTCACGCTCAACATGTCAGCCTGCACCACTAAAGTCTGTATGTGATCAGCCACTTCTCAAATCTGGACCACAGCTTCCCTCGTAATATGATCTCCGCTCCTAACTTGATTCTGAAAGTAGTGAAGCTGTTTATTATTATAACTTTCATTTGCTTCCAAGTACTCAATCCGGATCTCACAATTTTGCAATGCCATTTCTAACTCTTTTATTCTTTTCTTCATTTCCTCAATCTTGCTCAATCTTGCTTTCAACTCTATTGCAGAGTTTCGATTTTGATACTGACGAAGAGATCTTTCCAACTCGGTCACCCTATCCTTTAATTCACCTTTTTCTCTTTAGCTATCTGACAAACTCTTTTCTAAAGCCTCGTTTCGCATCTGCACCTCTTGGAATTTTCATTCCTATCTATTAGCTTTGTTCTTTTCTTCTCAATTTTTTGCTCGCCACTGTTCTGAAGTTTTTCCCAGCCCGACAGTTCTCATTGACAGACGTAACTTTTTATAATCTGCCTTCAAACTATCCAACTCCTCCTCATCCTTGTTTTTCCCTTTTCTTAATTTCTCAGTTTCGAGCTTTTGAACGTCTGTCTAATCTTAAGTTCATCTTCTCTTCCTCCATTTGTTCTATCTTCCTTTCTAAATCCGCATTTCTTCTTTCAAAATCTTGTCTTTTAGTTTCCAACTCAGAAGGGACAACCCGCAAATATTCCTCTATTGACTGGCTATTTTCCTGATTTGACTTAGGTGTATTATCATTGATCCTCCTAACCCGCCATTCATTATACTCAGGAGTTGTCATCGGACCCACAGCTAACCTCTTCATTCGACAAGTCTGTTTCCATGCACTAGATATCTCTTGAATCCTTTTCCTATAACCATCATCCCAGTATGAGAATTCACAATAAGCTATTCCTTGGGTCGCAAGTATAAATTGCCTTGACCTATACTGCCTTAGCACCAACAATGGGACATATCCAACAGCTCCCCAAATTCCAAGCAGAGGAACCCAATAAAAATTACCACATCTATACAAGATCTCATCCGGAAGCAACCAAGGAGCTCTCCACTCGATGTCCTCTTCTTGAAGATTCTGAAGAATTGCCATCCATTTTTCCTCTGAAATATTGTTTCTCCTCGGTGTGGCTACAATCTCCTTTAGTGGTGAATAACTTTCGGAGAAAACCTGATACGAAACCTTATCAACCTTCCAAAAGTGACTGTGAAACCATGCGAGTAGGAGCTGTGCACATCAAATGAATCTTCCCTCTTCTTTCCGGCATGCACTCAATGACCTGAAGGTTTTTGCCAAAATTGCCGGAATTGGTATAACCCTCTTATCAAGCCGGTCGAATAAATTGGTGACTGCTTCATCAACATGTCTCAAAGCTTTGGCGAAGACAACTAAACCATATATACTCAAAGAAAAGACGTTTACCTTCTTCCTCACATCTGGGTGTGTTAGAATCAAATCTTTCAAACTCTTCAAAGATGATATTTTATTTCATCAAAATGAGTTTGTCCAAAAGACTCGTTTAGTAAAATTTAAAAGAATATTCAATTGTTTAAGATTTATGAAGAAATCACGGCCCAATACATTAGGGCACAATTTCTTAAAATCTTAATTATTGAACACTTTGTTTATTTTTTTAAAAAAACCTTATCTCGAGAAATCAACACGTCACATCTAATGCATTAGGACACAACATATTGAATTTTCGACGACAAGCTTTTTTTATTTGATAAAAAACATTCTCGATAATTAGTTTCAACGAAGAAAATTGGAACCCAATACGTTAGGGCTCAATCTTTTCGAAGATTCTAAATACGAGTATTGCCTTTATTTTCGGATAGTTTTTTTTATTGAATTTGAATGAAATTGATGTAATACTTCATTAGATGTTTGCATAAATATCGCATTAATAAATGACAAATATGGATACAATAACATGAGCATAAATAATACAAGCAGTAGCAATAAAATAAATGAAATAACAAATCCAAATTAAGCAATAGAACAAGTACAAGTAGAAAAAGATTAAAACATTCTAAAAATAATAATAACAAAAAGTACATAAGTATTTGAATGAAGAAAATAAAATTGTAGACATAAATATAAACATGCGTATTAAAATCATAAAAAATATAAGTATGTATTAAAACGTCTACAAAAATGAGAAAAAGAAAATATATATATAGGTAGGTATAAAAATAGGGGTTAGGAAAAAATAAAAATATATATACACATACAAAATATAAAGAATATAAGGTATAAACTATATACATTGAAATTATATAAAAAAACATACATATGGATTTATATATATAAATATGGATTATTTGTAAAAAATATATATGATGTATTCAATAAAAATGTATAAATATAAAATATAAAATATGTATTAAAGATACAAACTATATGTATACAAACAAGTTGTAGAATAAATATATATAGATTATAAAAATAATGATTATATTATGAAAAATAATTACATTATTAAAATTAATTAATTCTTAAAGATAACAAAGAAAAGGACTAATTTGAATTAGAAATAGAAATCTGGGGCGAATCCGCAAATAAATGGAGACTGGAGGACCCTATTGAACACGCCAATAATTCAGAGGGGATGGAAAGCAAATTACCCCTTCTGCTCCAAACGGCGTCGTTCAAATAGGATTAAATTGAAATCGAAGAAAAATTAAAAAGATAAATTTTAAAAATAAAAGAAACCCAATTGTATGAATATTGAAAGGCGGAGGGGCTAAAAGAGCAATTTGCCCCTCAGCATAAAAACACGCGGATCCTAGGTCGGGTCGGGTCAGTTTCGGGTCGATCCAGGTTAAAACGATGTCGTTTTCAATAGGCTATTTAAGCCAAAAAAATAACTAAAAATTTTCATTTTCTTCATCCCTTTAACAAAAAACATAAATCCTCTAAAAAAATAGCTCTCCCCTTCCCCAGTTTGTCCGGCCAGGGTTCAGACACCGGCCGATCGTCGGTCACTGCGCTGAATGCCGGCCTCCAAAAACAGCACCGCCGTCTGCGGTTGCCGGAAAAGGGGAAAATAGTTTTTCGACCCTTCAGACCCCTCTAAACCCAAATCTGGGTTTGGATCCTTCAAACACTGCCGAAAAAACCTCGAATCTTTGGGAAAACACTTCGGCT
The DNA here is from genome assembly GCF_007990345.1 of Gossypium hirsutum. NCBI lineage: Eukaryota > Viridiplantae > Streptophyta > Magnoliopsida > Malvales > Malvaceae > Gossypium > Gossypium hirsutum. The sequence continues at coordinate 35,185,925 of NC_053444.1, forward strand.
TCCGGTTGTTTGTCCTCGGAGACAACTCCTCTGCCGTTCACGGTGATCTGGGCACCCCTTAAAGGTCGTTTCCTTTTTCTCTTATTTTTATTTATAATAGTACACGAAAAAAACAAAATCTAAAAAACAGTAGTTCGAAAAAAGTATCGACCTTTGATCTTTCGATTGCTTATTTTGCTCTCTGCGTATTTGAATTTCTTTGCCTTTTTTCCGTAAAAATAATTACTTTTTTCTTATTGATTTTTTGATCCCTTTTACAGTATATTCAATGAATTTTTATAGCCATTCTCAGAACAATATAAAGAAACGAATCTGTTTAATGATTTGATTTGCAAATCTTCGCTTCTTTCTTGATGTGCAGGTATGAAGATCACGTGGAGATTTGGAGGGAGAGGCTTGGCTTGCAACGCTGTTGATCCTTAGAAACCCTAGGGTTTCTTTATCTGTTTTGGGCCACTGAGTTTCGGGCCTCTGCTTTGTTTCAGTTTGGGCCCTTATAGGCCTGTTTGTAATTTGGGCATTTTAGCCTGGCCAAAATCAGGTATTACAAATATCTTACCAAACTTAACTTTTATATTTAATCTAAGACTTAAACTTGCATATTAGCCACACCTTCTGATGATGGCAATGGAACACTATTAAGAACAAGTGGATTAAATTCCTCTAATCCTCAAGCAACTTCCATTGTCATGCTTGTTGGCTTAAACTGTCATTGCACTTTCCACTGTCAGTGACTGCAATAACACTTCCATGCTAAAAAAATTCAAACCTAAAGATTAAAAAGTAGAAGCAGGATTGAATAAAATAACATTTAACTGGAAATCATGTATACTTCAGTACAAACATGAAATATAAAGTAATCGTCAGCATTTAGAAAAGAAATATAAAAGAAACAAGTGGATAGTAGTATTCCTAGAAAATCTCGACTTGATCCCTCAACTCCCTCATTTGTCGCACTCAGGGCTCCTCGTCAAAAGCTAACATGTATCCCTTTCACGTCGGTTCACCTGTAGGAGGCTTAAGTTGCCATACCTGAGAAGCTTCAAGAGATAGGTTGAAGAAGATAATGCCCCCCTAAAAAGCCTTCTCCTTTTTTCCTTTTCTTTTCACGTGAATATTAATATTTATCCAAATAGCACGGGTGTTCTTTCAACAGAATCATGCTACCTCTGTATGTACAAGTTAGTTGTACCAGACTGGATAGCTCACACATTTTTGTTTTTATTTGGACAGCTTTCGGGTGCAGTGAGAATTCTAGGCGCAATCTAGAAATACTCATGCAGCGACATTAGTACCAAAACACGACAAAACTAAGGATAAATAGGCTAAGATCCACTGAGTTATAAAATGCAATTTACTGAACTGAAAATGCTAAAATATATGCTAAAGATAAGTAAATGGGGACAAATTAACCAATAAGTAGGGAGAAAACATATGTTCTTTCTAGAACTATCACACCCCCAAACTTGAGTTTTTACTTGTCCTCAAGTAAAATAGAAACTAGCAAGGCTACATAAGAATTCACTAAGGTAAATGATCATTCTAGCAAATTGAATCACCTAAAATCCCAATGAATGAGTCACATTCAGATGACAGAATATTGCATCGACAATACATACTTATGAATGAATAAGATTGCAACTTCATCAAAACTGGCATTATGCTTTAAATCCTAAATTCTATGAAGATCATAGAATATATATTTTTTTATGAATAAGGGATATTGTTGCCTTACTGTACCCTTGTTCCTGAGAAGTAATGATGGAGTGCAACAAACCCCCAGGGAGTACGTAATTGCGCTGACACACACTAATGCAGTGACAACCTTTGGCCAGATTGATTTTTCTAATGCTTCCATTGGAGTGTTCCCTCTTTAACATTTCACAATACACCCACTTTGGAGTGTCTCTTATTCATAACTGTATATATATAAGCAGCTGTAAAAGGCAGCTTCATTCATGATTCAAGGAATGCTACTAGTCATCCATTACTAATGCAACCCAAATCATTTATCAAAGAATTGAAGATACAACATTCAGTCAAATTTATCCAACTCATTCTTTGATGATTCACATGATTCAAGAATTAAGCATCGAATGTAACAAAAATTTTCAAACACATTTGCATTAACCACAAATAAACCTTGTATGCTTCATTAAACTCAATTTTTTTAAAATATGGGTGTATTTCCAAACCCCATATATAGTCCCCAAAACTTAAAGTTTGCATTGTCCCCAATGCACTAACATTAAAATGCAAGGACAACGTGCACTAACAAAATGAAAATTACAGCTACATACAATGTATGAATACTACAACTAAAACTTAAAATAAACTAACTCAGTTTTCCTCGGCCATTAATGTTGTTGCACGATGTTTCTTCTTCCTCATTCTTGCGCTTTTTGTCTTTGGAGTGGTTTCTCTTCTTTTCTTTGGGCTTCACACGGTCCTTGGATCACTTCTCAGTTTCCAACGTTGCCCTGGCATTATCGACTGCTTCTTGTGTATGAGGGGTCACATTGAGTGGTCCGATATAGACCACTATCACCAATGAGTTGTGGTGCTCCTTACTTGTTACCTCTGCAGCTTCAGCCGGTCTAGCTCCATCTCACTCCAGATTATCAGTAGTTGCACCCGGAAACTTTGATGCATTAACAATGTTCTCAGCAGCTTCTTTCTCAATATTTTCTTCCTCAGCCTTCGCGTTCACAACTACAACACAGACTTTCTTCTCTCCCATATCAACTTCATCCTCAATAGCAGGTGCCTCTTGACCAGTAATGAAGTCACCCTCGACCAAGCTATCAATCCTTCGCATGCACTCTTCAATGTCCCTTGAGTCCTCTTCTTTCTCATCATCAGATACGTGCATAATGGGCGGGGATTCCTCTGATTAGTCTCAGTCCCCTAAGTCATCTTCTTCGGATGAGGGTTCATAATCTCGAATGATCGGTGGGGAACATTGGAAATTTTGAGAGTGGGGTCGGGCTTAACTGACTTAATGCAGTTACAATGGAGTTGTTATAGGCCTTGGTGTAAGCGTAGAACAAATTATGGGATCTGTCCATATCGTCTATTGTAGCGACAAGCCTAATTTGCTTATTACTGATGGAATTAGCAAACTTCTCGATATCATGCATTTTGAGCAACAATTATGTCTTTGTAGTTAGGTTTGTTCCCTTGCTTTCTATGTAACTCCCCAAAATTCAAGTCTTTAATTTTTGCATAATTTGTCACAACTACTTGTTTGCTTCTGTGGTTAAGTAATTTAGATGTGTTTGGGAGTGTTTGAGGAGCCTGGGTTCAAGTCTTGGCCTTGGCAGAATTTTTAGTTTTTCCCTTAAATGAATCTGGACATAGGCATATAGGCCTTATAAATATTAGGGTCTGTTTGTTTGCCAGTAAAATGTTTTCCGAAAAATGATTTCTGGAAAATAATTTACTTTTCTGGAAAATGATTTACTGAAAATATTTTCTGGTGTTTGGATGAATCTGTGTAAAATATTTTCTGTTGTTTGGCAGATTTCCTGAAAAAAAATTTCGGAAAAGTTTCTTTTACATTATTAATAAATTTATATACATATTAATAAATGTTTATATTTTAAATTGTTTTTACATATATTAAAGTGATTTATTTATAAATAAATAAATCAAATTAAATATATAATAATACGCAATTATTAGAATATAAGAGCATTACAAACTACTTCCGAAATTTACTAATTAGTAGTGAATCTAATTGTAGTAATCTCCTGATGAAATTACACTCAACATAAAAGTAATTTTTTTGTCGTCTTACAAACAACACAGATAGCATCATTATCAAATTTCAGCCACTCTCAAGTATAACCAATTCCTTAGCCAACCAATCTACATTGTAACACAAAGATAACTCATATAAAATTTATCCCAATGCACACATTTACAGACAAAAATATGTATATATGTATGCATTCAACAAATACATAACCATATGCATGCAATCAGCTATGTTCTTTGAAAGCTACTACTAGATCAAGCATTGCCTCAATACTATAGGCTGCCATCCAATAGAGAAGAAAAATACAAGCGAAGAACCCAACTTTTTACTTAGACATATGGAAAAACGTGCTCATGCAACTGGTAAGAAAAAATCACTCATGGCCCAAAAAATAATTTCATAGAACTTTTAGTAAAATCAAAATGAATGATACATACAATCAAAATTTTCAACTGACATCTATTGATTTAATACAACCAGGTAAAGAGGCAGACAACCATATGATATCTATGAAGCAAATGAACTAGCAATATACTAGAAATATTAGCAATTGCAATCAACAAAGGCAACACGCTCCATTGAAGTCCCCAATTTAAATCCATTGATTTAATACGTGCTCTCATTGAAGTCCCCAACTCTAGGAATATGGTTCTGCCAGAAGCCAGTCAATTAAGCACAATCAATAAAAATTCAAGAAACATAAACCCAAACCCAGATAAACTACTACATTTACCTTACGGTGCTTGCCTATTATGTTGCCATGATTTCTAATTATAACAGTAGTATTCCAGAGAGTCTCTCCATGATTTATATCCCTCTCAAGAATTGAGCTTATAATGACCATGTTATACTTGAGTGCAAATTCCTGAAGAAATTATGTAGATTCCCCGTTAATAGGTTCTGCAAATTCACACCACCTATTTTCTCGTGTACAGAAGGCAAATGGCATCATCCATGGTTCCTGAACTTGCATCATAAACTCATTAATTTGCATTTTCAGAATATTATGTATCGATCAATAAAATTGACCATACCTGTAAGCATAGTATGTTGACTCCTGAAGCACCAGCAACATCAATTATTGGTCCCAAATTTTCAAATATAGCTTTTTTCTGGTCTGAAAAGGATGTAGTGGTTGGGAGAGCAATGGAGTTCTGAATAAGACCGACCCTTACCTGGGGTTCTCTTAACAACTCTTTGTCAACAGAAAATTTGAAAGCCTGGAATGATTTGAAATGGAAAAGCACATATAATTGCCTTCTACAATATACTTGTATTGAAATGACAAAAATCTACGGAGATAATAGCTACAAGTATGCTTAGGTCAGGTCGGTGAGAGAATAATTTTCTAATGAGAAAAGGGATGTTTTTCAACCACTTAGATAAGAGTGGATTGAATGGAAATCAACATATTCCAAGGAGATCCTGGTAGTACTAAAATTATACATTAGAACTATTATAACCAAATGTTCAAATGTATGAACTAGAAACTGGAAAAGGGGGGAAATGGAGGAAGAAAAATATTCCATACAAATATCAGAACATATGACATAGATTAACTAACCCTGCCTAAAGATTAACATAATCTTCAATTGCAGCCAAAATGCATGGTAGTGCCTTGTATATCTAAAGTGTCCAAAACATAATTGTTCCTTCACTTTGATTGTTTTATAAGAGTATTACGATTTCAACCAGGCCAACCTTGTGGTTATTATTTTCCAATATTGATGAGCTAAGATAATGGATCTCTATATCAACGAATCGTTATAATGCAGTAATGTTGGATAAATAAATAGGCACCTAAAGATCAAACTCATGTTTGGAAGAGAAGGCTTTAGCTGATTCAGGTGGAACAATAGTTTCAAGTGTTGTTCCGCAATTCAGCCCCAGAAGCAACTAGCTGACTTCCTGTTAATAAACCATAACAAAATTCCAAAAGATTGTTACTTTCACCAGCAATAAGATCAGTAGATTTTGACTTTTAATACGCAAAACATGTTACTTGTTAATGAGATAAATTGTTTACAAATTCTAGGATCGACTACAATGATCATTTCAGTGGCAAAAACTGACCAAAATGATAATAACCAATCGTTCATAATAGACAATTTGAAATGGGGTTTCCTTTTTCATGATCAAATTTGCTTTTACAATATATATATAAGCAAGCAAAATAACAAGAAAGATTGGAATTTTTTGCCCAATGCATGGTCAGATTAAGAAAAACAAAAATACCCAAATCAAAAAAGTGAAGACATATAAATTACAACCCCAAAAGCGGGAAAAAAGAAAAAGAAAAGAGCTGGTAGAGTTGAGCTTGAGATTTGCGCTCAAGAGGTGGTGAAGTGAATTATACCCACAAATTGATCCATCTTTAAAACTTTGCTTTTCTTCTGCGCTTCCATTTTCTTTCCCAATTCCATCAGTTTTCTCTATTTTCTGATTCCCTCAATTATTGCTCCAAAATCAAAACATAGAAAAAAGGTTTATGAACGCCGGTGTCTGGTGTTGATAATCGGTGTTGGCTGATGGCAAGTAGAAGATCAGGTGTCAAGGATAGGGGAAGGGGAAGGGAAGGGAAAGGGAAAGGAAGATCGGTGTTTAATTTTCCTGAAAATGTCTTACCATTCGGTAAGACATTTTCCAAAATTAAGGCTTCTTTTTCCCGTGTTTGTAATTGATTTTACGTGAAAAAAATATTTTTAGCCAAACAAACACTGGAAAAGGCTGAAAACATTTTTCAAAAAATGTTTTACTACAATCCAACGGACCCTTAGTGTTGGTTTTATGACACAAAAATAGCTTGTGGTCTAGTGGCAAGGTGGCATGTGGTGTAACTGGGAGGTCAGAGGTTCAAGTCCTGGGTTGCGCATGGGAGTATTTATTTTGCTGCTTGAGCTGGGTAGTGGTAGAGTTGGACTAGAACACTGCTAAATGGAGCTTGAGCTGGTCATAGAGGGAGTAGAGAATAAATTGGTGGAGTGAATCAAGGAAGGATAATGGGAGAGTTTTTAGGAGAAAATTAAGGAATTTGAGAAGGGGTGAGTGTTGTGCCGTTTGGAGGGTTTTCAGCTTGGGAAATTCGGCTGGGGTTAGGTTGTACTAAATTTGGCTTAGGTTTGTTTGGGTAATCAGTTTTTGTGTTGATTCTTTTTCTGCTTGTCTTGGTTTTGTCAGTTTCGTTTGGCAGCTATTGGCTTTTGGTGTTGAATTGTGGCAAGTTTCTTCACGGGTTTTGTTCACTTTTTCTATTTCATGTTCTTTTTCTCTTTTCTCTCTACTTTCTGAATATTCCTCTCTTCTTCCCTCTCATCTTGCTGCTAAAATCTTCCTTTTCTCTTTTCCCTATCCATCTCTCCCTTGGCCGAATCTCTAACCTCTCCTCCTATTTTCTTTGACAGATTATCCCTCTCTTTCTTTCTGTTCTGATTTTATTTTGCCTTTTATTATTTTCTTCTCCTTTTTGATTAAGAGCGATCTCTCTATTCGGAGTGTGGTTCAGTCAATTACCACCTTTTTCTCTATTCTTCTGTGCCGATCTTCTCCTCTCTATTTTTACTATCTCAATGCTGCAAGTAATCCTGGTTATTGGTAAAGTTTGAATACTCTTCACTTTTTGTTTAAAACTGGTTTTATTTCTTTCATTTTCATTAAAATCGAATACTCCTGTTGTCCACTATTATGGCCTAGTTAGTTTATGAAGATCTATGTTGTGGTACAGGAAATCGTTAAGTGGGTGACCATTTTCGGTTGAGAGTCTTGAAGGAGTTAAGTCACCCTCTATCAAACAAGGTTGGTGTGCGTCGAGGCTTGCGCATTTCTCGTAATCAAGTGTGTAGTCACCCACTGCAACCGTAGATCGGCGGAATGCTAAAAAGCTGTTAACACGGCATTTGAGACCACACGGGCGTGCGATCGCTCGAGTGGCAAGCCCAACCTGCGATTCATGAGTAAATGACCGAAATACCCTTGAAGGGTAAAATGACTGAAATATCCTCGAAGGGTAAATATTATCTAGATACCCTCGAAGGGTAAATTTACCGAAATACCCTCGAAGGTGAAATTATCAAAATACCCTCAAAGGGTATAATTACTAAAATACCATCGAAAGGTAAAACTACTGAAGTACCCTCGAAGGGTAAAATTATTGAAATACCCTCGAAAGGTAAAATTACTGAAATACCCTAAAAGGGTAAAATTATCGAAATACCCTTAAGGGTAAAATTACTGTAATACCTTTAAGGGTAAAATTACCGTACTACCCCCTAAGGGTAAAATGATCTTTATACCTCTAAGAGGTGAAATGACTGTTATGGCTTTATGATATGTATGACTACGATTGAGCATGACATGTTGCATACACGGATGATATTATGTCACGACATATTGCATGGGGTTGGGTTGTTATATTTGAAGGAAGTATACTGTACTGATAAGGTCGCATGGGTCGCCCAAGACGACTGTGGACCTACTGGTGGCTTTGCCACGTATACTATTACTGGCAGCTTTGCTGTGATTTTATTACTGGAAGTTTTACTGCAATATTGGTGTGTTGGCTGGGTGGATCAATTTTATCCCCACTTGGTGTGTTGGTGGTACGGAGTGGTGTGTTGGTTGGATTGGGATGGGTTGCATTTTCTGTATTGTAATGATACTGTATTGGGTTAAGGCCCACACTGCTACTGAATTGTGCTAAGGCACTCACTGTACTGTCACTGATTAGGGCCTAGGCCCAGACTGCTACTGTATGTTGTTTACTGTTAGATTGATAGGGGATTACACACTGAGCTTCGTAAACTCACCCTCTCCTCTTAACTGTGCAGGTAATCCTCGGCCATAGACGATTTGGTGCTGCGAGGGGCTCGGAGGTGGCCATACTACTGCTGTTGTAACATTTGCTTTTATTTTACTTTAAATTATAAGTTGGGTTTTGTTTTGTAATAAGGCCTTTAATTTGGTTTTTAACTTTAATTGGCCTTTGCTTACATATTTTATATTGCTAGTTAGGTGAAAATAAAATTTCAAAATAATTACAGTTTTCAAAGACACGAACTTTAAACGTTAGAGCTTTCAAATGCTTCAGCGTTTTAAATCAACTTAATATAATAATAACAGTTAATAAGGCAAACATTTGGTTAAGTGTTTCGTTAAACATTACTAAAGAGGTTTCCAAACTTAAGAAACGAGTTTTATCAACAAGCCTAAATTTTGAGAGACACTTCAATGTGACACACCAGATATGACCATAACATCTAGGCCGGCTTTGGGGTGTTACATTCTACCTTAGTTTTGCCCTTCCTTGTCTCACTGGTTTCTGCCTCCTTCATTGTCAGTGTATCTTTACCACGAGTCATTCTTTCAATAGAGGCTTCATTTATTGGGCCCTTATTCTCCATGACCTCTTCATCATCACGAGGCATGATCCCTTTCTGTTGGTACAGTAGCATCACCAACGATGGGAAAACCAATATTCCAGTTTTCCTTGCGGAGCAGTCAGTGATTTCCTGGTGGAGTATTGTGCCGGCATCGATCTTTCTGCCCCTGACAATTGATTGTATTAGCCACATTCTATCGATCTTTCTGCCCTTGACAATAGAATGTATCAGCCACATTCTATCAAGGTTGACAATGGTGTTGTGAGTAAAGAGCAGTAGCCTGCAGTTGACAAAATGAAACTAGATTCTACTTTGCAGTGTCAGGAAGCGACTGTGCATCGTATAATTCTTTTGATGTGAACTCGTCCACAATGATCCTTCGACACATAAATGCTTTACCAACAGGTCCCTTTTTGTCGTCTGTGATATCCTTAATAAACTAAGAGTGTTCATCTACATCCACTTTAGTGTTGTACAACTCATTGATTTTTTTAACATCCCATGGGATTAAGCCTTTTTGGACAAAGATAAACTCTAACTCATGGTCATAAAGTTTAGTATAAAACTCACGTACCAATGAAAGAGAGTGGCTTCCAAGACGAGTGCAGAAAGTCTCCCACTTTAGCTTAAAGAAGTTTTTGTAGACTTGCTTGCCTAAGTCTTGCTGTTGCGAAAGGAGAATGCCCTGTTATGGGTGGAAGTTTCACTTCAAATTTTTTCCTTGAAATCATTATTGGCCACTTTCATTAAAATGATCATCGGCTCTTTTTTCTCCGTTGGTATAGAGGATTCTGATTCATGAACTGCAGTTGCAGAGGATAAGTGTTCTTCAACAGACTTGGTGGTTTTCTTGACTGGTCCTCTTGTTCTTGCCATATTTTCTTTGTTTTGTGGAGTGAATATAGTTTAAAGTTGTAAAGGTACAAGCTTGGGGAAGAGAAAATGAATAAAAATAGTTACTTTGTATGTGTTACAGTCAGCACAGTTAATGGGGTTTATAGCGAGTGGAAGAAGAAGATGGAAAGGCGTGATTTTTTTATGTTAAGAGATACAAAGCTAGCGGGAATAAATGTGTCCAATGGGAATTGCGCCCATTCAAACAAATCAGACGGCTAGGTCACTTTTGATCAAATGGTGGGATTTGAAAATTCTGATCTACCCTTCATTCGTGGTGAGTCATACTTGATAGTACAATTGTACAAACTGTGTTGACAATAAAGCCTAAGTGCGTCGAGAATGGTACCTAATTATTCTGAAAATAAAAAAAAATAGAAAAAGTAAAACAAACTTGAACAGAAACAAAAATAAAATAAAATTACATAATAATAATTCCATAAAAATTAAAAATTTTCGACCAATTTAATGGTCTCTACTTTCTTTCAATCAATATTCCCAAAATAATGTTTCAATCGCTGGCCATTCACTTTGAACTAGTGTCCATCATGTAAATCTTTGATTTTGACCGCACTATGAGGAAATACTTCGACAACTTTGAAAGGTCCAGACCTAAAAGAGCGCAATTTACCTGGGTGCAGTTTCAGTTTAGAATTGAATAATAAAACTTGTTGACCTACAATAAATTGTCGCTGCAAAATAATTCTTTCATGCCATCATTTGGTCTTTTCTTTGTAAATTGCAATGTTTTCATAAGCATTTCACCTAATCTCCTCTAGTTAAGTGATATCCAACAGGCTTTTCTTTCCAGCAGCTTCATAGTCCATGTTCACTAGCTTAATGTCCATATTTCTTTGTGCTCCAGTTCAACTAGCAAGTGGCATGCTTTCCCAAAAACCAATTGATACGGTGACATCCCTAATGGAGTTTTGTATGCTATCCACAATGCCCATAAAGTGTCATCTTGTCTGGAAGACCAATCTTTCCTCGAAGGGTTGACAACCTTCTCAAGAATGTTTTTAATTATTCTATTCCATACTTCGACTTGTCCATTAGTTTACGGATCATAAGTAGTAATCATTCTATGATTAACTCCATTTCTCTTCAGTGCGGCTGCCACTTGATTGCAATGAAAGTGTGTACCCTGATCACTAATCAATGCCTTTGGTGTGCCAAAGCGGGTGAGTATATGCTTGTGAAAAAATTTAAGCACTGTCTTTGCATCATCTTTTGGGACTGCAACAGGTTCAACCCACTTCGAGACATAGTCAACCACTACTAATATTTAAATATTTCCAAATGAACTTATAAATGGTCCCATAAAATCCATACCACAAACATCGAACAATTCAACCTCCATAATTGGCTGCTGTAACATTTCCTTGTATCAGGATATAGAACCAATGCGCTGATACCTATCGCATTGATTCACAAAATTATGGGCGTCTTTGAATAATGAAGGCCAGTAGAATACTGATTGGATAACATTAGCAGTAGTTCGCATGCCACCGAAATGACCTCCATAAGGAGCATCATGATAGTGCTTTAGGATTGAAAGCATTTCCTCTTTCAGAACACAATGCCGAATAATGTTGTCATAGCATACCTTGAATAAATACGACTTGTTCCAATGATACTTCACTACTTCATGAAGAAATCTTTCTTTTTATGGCCTGTGACACCCAATGGGAGTTTTCCACACGCTAGATAATTAACCAAATCCGCATACTAAGGGGTTGCATATACAACAAATAACTTCTCATCTAAGAATGGGTCGACAATTTGAAGTATGTTTCCATCTTTGCTGCCAAATTCCAATTGAGACAGATGGTCTGCAACTTGATTCTCTGAACCCTTGCGGTCTTTTATCTCAATGTCAAATTCTTGTAACAATACGATCCAGCGTATCAGTCTTGGTTTTGCATCCTTCTTCACCAAAAGATATCTCAACACCGAGTGATCAGTAAATACAATAACCTTTGTGCTGACAAGAGAAGAACGAAACTTGTCAAAAGCAAAGACTACAACCAATAATTCTTTCTCTTTAGTGGTATAATTTATTTGAGCCTCTGTAAGAGCTTTGCTAGCATAATAGATGGCATGAAATATTTTTCCTTTGCGTTGTCTTAGAACAATACCCACAGCAAAGTCACTTGCATCGCACATAACTTCAAAAGGTTGAGACCAATCTAGTGCAACGACAATGGGTGCATTTACCAGCAGCATCTTTAATTGAATGAATGCATCCAGACATGCATCGTCAAAGAGGAATTTTTGATTCTATTCTAGTAATGAGCATAAGGGCTTTGCAATTTTGGAGAAACCTCTAATAAATCTTTGGTAAAACCCCACATGCCTAAGAAACCTGCGAATATCTTTCACATTTGTCAGTGGAGTATATTTCTCAATGGTTTCCACTTTAGATTTGTCTACCTCAATGCCTTGACTAGAGATGCGATGGCCTAACACAATGCCTTCAATTGCCATGAAATGACATTTTTCCCAATTTAGAACAAGATGTGTGTCTTCATATCGTTGCAATAGTTTATCCAAATTGTCACTGCAATCATCAAAATCATTCCCATAGATTGAGAAATCATCCATAAAAACCTCTAAAGAATCTTCATTCATATTTGAGAATATTGCCATCATGCACCTTTGAAATGTATCTGGTGCGTTGTAAAGACCGAAAGGCATATGGTGGAAAGAAAAAGTACCAAAGGGACAAGTGAAAGTTACTTTTTCTTGATCCTCCAGTGCAATAGCAATTTGATTTTACCCAGAATATCCGTCTAAGAAGCAGTAATAGGCTCTTCCAGCAAGCCTGTCCAACATTTGGTCAATGAAAGGAAGTGGGAAGTGGTCCTTCTTTGTGGCAGCATTAATTTTGTAATAGTCCATACAGACTCGCCATCCTGTAGAAATACGTGTAGGAATTAATTCGTCTTTGTCTTTGCTAACCACAGTGATGTCACTCTTTTTAGGAATGTACTGCACTGGACTTACCCAATTGCTATTAGAAATAGGGTAAATAATTCTAGTATCAAGCCATTTTATAATTTCTTTCTTAACAACTTCCTTCATCTTCTCATTTAATATTCTTTGTTTCTCAATCGATTGCTTGCCTTCATCTTCCAACTTGATCTTGTGCATGTAAAAAGATGGACTAATGCCCCAAATAACAACAATACTCCAAGCAATAGCTCATTTATGTTGCTTAAGAATAAGAACCAATTTCTCTTCTTGAGTTACATCCATTGTTGCAGAGACAATAACCGGGAGAGTATTGTTATCACCAAGAAAGACGTACTTAAGATGAGTAGGTAGTGGTTTCAATTCCAGAGTAGGAGATTCATCGATAGATGGCTTGAAAATTGGAACTATTCTTTTGGTTAAGTCTAAGGATTCTATCTGCCATCCATGCCTAAGTTCAATATTATTAGCTTCAACCATTTTGTCACAATTATCTAAGAATTCATCATTAGATGTCAGTGCAAACTCCTTAGAAAGTATTGTGCTTTGGTCATTGAATTCTTCCTCAATTAAATCATCTATCATATTGACAATATAGCATTCTTCTTTATCCTTGCATTGAATTGATTTGAAAAAGCTGAAGGTAACGTGCTCATCATTAAGTCGGATGGTCAGTTCACCTTTGTAAACATCAATAAGAGTTTGTCCAGTAGCTAAATATGGTCATCCCAAGATTATGGGAACCTCCTTGTCTGCATCGCATTCAAGTATGATAAAATTAGCCAGAAAAATGAATTTATCCACACGAACTAAGACATCTTTGGTTTGCCCTTTAGGTTGAGCCAAAGATCGATCAACTAGTTACAATGTGGCTGCAGTAGGTTTCATGTGATCAATTCCCAACTTTCTGAAAGTAAATAGTGGCATTTGGTTGATGCTAGCTCCCAAGTCACATAAAGTGTTGCCCAAATAATGGTTGCCAATTGAACATGGGATAGTAAAGCTCCTATGATCTTTCATTTTGGGGGGCAACTTATTGGTCAAAATAGCACTACAGCCTTCTGTGAGTGCAATAGTTTCTATATCACTGGGCTTCTTCTTCTTGGACAAGAGCTCCTTCATAAATTTCTCATAATTCAGAATTTTCACAAGAGCGTCTATTAAAGGAATATTGACCTGAAGTTGCTTCAGTGTGTTCAGGAACTTTTGGTACTACTTATCCTACTCATTCTCCCTGAATCTCTATGGAAAAGATAAAAGTGGAGATACATCTAATTGCGTCGATAGTTTCCAGGGTTAGACATTAGGCATATGAGCGACAATTTGTGGAACTTCTTTATCTGGTACATCGACAAGCTCTTCAAATTCAACCTTTTCACTAGGGATCACTTCACCAGTATCTGGAGGTGCTATAGTAGAGTCTATAATCGGCTCGCCAGTTTATTTACCACCCTTGAGAGTGATAGCCTTGCATTCTAAGTTCCCCAAGACTGTTGATTACATGCAAAATTATTATAAGAGGTGTCATAGGAATTGTTGCGGATGATACCGACATAACAGGCTTTCTCTACATATTGTGGACAATCTTCATAGCTGTTGTTGTCACTACAAATCTCACAACAAAAGATAGGAACGTCAACTGTTGAGTGACTTGTATAGGTGCAACGTCACTAGTCCCTTGCATATTTTTTATCATATTTGCAAGAGAAGAAACTTGAGCACTAAGTGCAGATATTGCATCCAATTCAATAACTTTCGAAGTAGCTTTTGCTTGCGCAGCTCTAGAGATAGGATATTGATAATCATTCTGAGTAATTCTCTCAAGAATTCCAATAGCATCATTATAAGTACAGTCTAGCAAAGGACCATTGGCTAATGCATCGACAAGATTCCTCGTGTGTGAATTCAGCCCATTATAGAAAAATATCAATTTGTGTTTTCTATTGAATGTCGTGCATGGGACAACGTCGAAGCAAAGATTTATAACGTTTGCATGTGGTGTGAAGATTCCCATCATCCAGCTGATGATAAGCTAAAATATCATTTTGTAGACGAGCATTCATTGACAGCGGGTTACATTACAAAACAAACTGTGTTGCTCTTGCATTCCAAGAAGTAATTGATCCAACAGGTATCCGAAGGAACCAAGTACGAGCTCTTCCCTGTAAGGAATAAATAAATAATTGTATTTTCAAAGCGTCATCAGGAACACCTTGCTGACTAAAGGAAGCACAAATCAATAAAAATGATTTAAGATGTTCTCGTGCATCTTTATGTGGCAGTCTAGCATATTTCCTATTAGAATTCATCATTTGAAACCTTACTGGCTTCAGTTTAAAATTTCTAGCTTGGATTGCTGGCCTAACAACTCTCGGTTGTAGGTCATCCAAGATAGGTACTACAAAATCTCGTATAGTCCTGTTTTGTATTTGAGCGTCTTGCGACAACGGTGGGTCATTAGCATTTTGGTGCTGCATCGGGGCTATGACTTCATAGTTTCTCGGTAAACCCATATTCCTTTTTTCTCGAAGTCTTCTCCGAATGGTTCTTTCAATTTCTGGATCAAAATTGGCAATAAACTCCGAATTGCTTCAGGCATACAACACCTAAAATAAAATGTGAAAATAGCGAAAAAAGAAAACAAGTTAGTAACAACTAAATATTATAAATAAAAAAACCAAAAATAAACATCAACCAAATGGCATCCTCGAAAATGGTGCCAAAACTTGATCAGCTATTTAACATCACGGCAATAATGTGCAAGCATACACTATCGATCCAAGTATAGTAGACAAATATAAGTCTATCAGGTATCGATCCCACGAGGATGGTTGCCTTTTGTCTATCAATGTCAGTGCAATAAATAGATTGAAACGAGATAAATTGTGTGAGTAGTTGTCGAAGCAATAACTTGAAAACAATAAGATAAAATATGATAATGTTAAACTAGGACCCCCAACGTGAATATTCAACAGAATACTAAATGCTCACAAGGTATAAAAGGATAGGTGATTGTCGATGCATTAAATTGCAATGAATATCTTACCAAGCTTAACTTATATATTTAATCTAAGACTTAAACATGCACATTAGCCACACCTTCTGATGATGGCAATGGAACACTATTAAGAACAAGTGGATTAAATTCCTCTAATACTCAAGCAACTTCCATTATCATGCTTGTTGACTTGAGTTGTAGCTGCACTATCCAGTGTCAGTGACCGCTTCCATGCTAAAAATATTCAAACCCAAAGATTAAACAATAGAAGCAAGATTGAATAAAATAACATTTAACCCAGAAATCATGTATACTTCCATACAAACATGAAATAGAAGGTAATCACCAGCATTTGAAAGATAAATATGAAAGAAACAAGTGGAGAGTACTATTCCTAAAAAATCTTGACTTGATCTCTCAACTCCCTCTTGTCTCGCACTCAGAGCTCTTCGTTAAAAGCTAATCTACATCCCTTTCACGTCGGTTCATCCATAGGAGGCTTAAGCTGCCATAGCTGAAAAGCTTCAAAAGATAGGTTGAAGAAGATAATTCCCTCCAAAAAGCCTCCTCCTTTTTTCCTTTTCTTTTCATGTGAATATTAATATTTATCCAAATAGCACAAGTGTCCTTTCATCAGAATCATGCTGCCTCTGTACGTACTAGTTAGTTGTACCAGACTGGACAACTCGATAGATCCTTGTATCTCTCCCAAATAGCACATGAGGGCACCGTCTCAATAGATCCCTGTATCTCTCCTATGTATCATATAACGTTTCTAAATCGATCTGGGTAAATGAAGAAATCTCATTCCTCAACTTAGCTATTTTAGCTAGTGGGAAGTACTTCAACAGAAATTTCTTGGTCATTTGAGCCCATATAGTGATGAAACCTTGTGGTAAAGAGTTTAACAACTATTTTGCCTTGTTCCTCAATGAGAAAGGGAACAATCGTAAGTCAATGGCGTCATTAGTGGCGCCATTAATTTTGAAAGTGTTGTAAATCTCTAAAAAGACTGGCCAGATGAGTGTTTGGATCTTTATCTTGCAAACCATCGAACTGAACATACTGTTGTACCTTCTAAATTGTGTTCAGTTTCAGTTCAAAATTGTTCGCAGTAATGGTAGGTCTCACAATACTCGATTCAGCCCCAATCAGAGTAGGCTTGGCATAATCATACGTAGTACAAGGAATATGATCTACAGGAGGTAGCTGAATATTCTGATTATCACCTATCTCCTTAATAATATTATTGTCCTCTTATTTGTCTACTATATTATGTTGATTTTTCTTTGCTTTTATAACCTCTCTACGATTTCTGGGAGCAATAATTTCAGTCTCACTGTCAAAAAGTAATGGTCCCGACGAGTTTCCTCTAGTCATAAACTAAAAGAACCTGCTAAAAATAAAAAACAAAAATAATTAAAATGTAAAAATTAAAATAAAAACAAAAATATAAAAATAAAATAAATAAAAATGGCTAAATGAATAAAAATAAAGTGCTCCTAATATTTTATTCCCTAGCAATAGCGCCAAAAACTTGATGTGTCACTAAACTAACTAAAAATACGACGAAGGTAAGTGCACCTATCGATAAATAGTATAGCTACGATGAGTAAAGATATCATATTAGCAATGACTAAAAGTATTAGTAATTACCATTTTCGTATTATTTAGCCGACAAATTGGAGTGAATCTTTTAGACTAAGATTTAATAAATTAATCTAACTAAAGAACTCAATAGAGAATGAGTCAGGAAAATAATCGAATAAAAACCAATGAGAGAAATAATACCTAGGAAAGAATCCATCTAGACTTCATCTATTATTATGAATCTGGATTAAATGATTTATTCACTAGGTATCTTGGTCCGTAGAAATCGCTAAATTATGCTAATATCTCTTTCGAGAGTAAGACAACTAACTCTAGTTGATTAACAGAAATTTCTTTCTAATTAAAACCCCTATTGTCGCATTAACTCGATCTATGGATCCCCCTATTAGATTTGACTCTAATTTGGTAGATTTATGTCGTCCTATTTCTAGGATTGCATGCAACTCCACTCAATTATGCTAGATCTACTCTTAAATAAAGATTTTTTCTCCTCTGATTAAGCACATTAAACATGAATTAATATCCCAGAAATATTAAAATAAGAGATAAGTACAAAAAACTGAGAACAATAATCAAGTATTTATCACGTAAAACATAAATTAAATAATAGAATTAATCATAGGGTTCATCATCCCTAGGTATCTAGGGAATTAGTTCATAATTGTGAAAAAAACCATCTCAAAGTTAGAATAACCACAAGAAATAAAGAAACTCATAAAAACTTCAAGAGAAATTAAAATGAGGTCTTCAATCTTGATGAAAATCCGCTTCAAAGTTGGCTTTAATAGTGTTTTTTAAGTTGTTTTCTTCTATATTCTCTGATAGCTCCTCATTCTCTTCTTCTATTTGGTATTTATAGACTTTAGAATGCCGAGAAAGTATAAAAATTGTAGTTTTCCATGTATTTGGGATGTGAGTTGTAAATTCGACACGGTCTGGCAATGGCCATGTGTCCAGCCCGTGAGGCTCACACGGGTATGTGTCCAGCCTGTATGGGAAGGCCCAGGTCATGTGACTCCTAAAATAAACTCCATTTATCTGATTTTTGCTTGTTTTTCACTCTTTTTTACTCCGAAAGGCTCCCCCGAGTATAAAAACAAGAATTCAAAGGATTAGGAGCATAAAATTCACTAATTTACATAGATAACCATCCAAAAATGCATTAAGGACGACATTAAAATATGTTACTTTTATCACTTATTAGTAATGAATTAAGTTTGGGTGTGAAAACTCTAGAACATAGAGTTATTTTAATATTTTTAAGCTTATATTTTCATTCAAGTTTAGGGTGGTTGAAATAATTCTTGTTGTAATTATTCTAATTTTTTTAAGTAAGACTAATTATTCTAATTTATGTTAAGTAAGACTACTTCACAAACTGTTTTTGACAACATAAGCCTTTCATCCATGAAGGTGGTTGACGGATTTTGAAGGAAGAAAGACTTGAAGTTCACCTGCTAATGCTCAAAGCTGCAAAAATACTGCAGCATTAGACCGACGGGGTCAAGCCTAGGAGGGTAAATCTTTTGGATGCCTATGTCACATCCCGAAAGTTTACTAGTTGTTGTTAGTTTATTTACAATCTTGTGAAGTAGCCTAGTGGTTAAGCACCTTATGTAACTCTTTAGTGAACCAAGTTCAAGTCTCCATGCTCTTTTTTTCTAAAAAATTTTTTATTAAATGTTGCCAATCAAGGCATACAACCGTCCATGCATGTATGCTTGTGTAACTCCTATTTCAAATTTCTCACTAACTCCTTATTTTTAAAATTCCTAAGAGTAACTTCCATAGTAAAGTGTTACTAATTTTTCTATAATTTTTCTAACACCTTTGTCCTCTCTTGAATGATTTGTTGGAAGGTTGTTCACTTTGTGTTGTCCCAACTATCATCTCACCACCTTTCATTTCTTTTTTGAATTTTCATTCATCTTTTCTCTCTTTACTCCTCCCTATTCACCACATTGTGCCGCCCAAGTTTGTTTGCTCCTCCTAGATCTTCTAATTTCTGTGCTTCATTTTACTTTAACAAATTGAATCACCACCTTTCAAACACCACTTCTTCATTAAATCAACACTACCAAATCACCATACCACCACTCTAGCACCATTATACCACCACCCTAGCACTACCATATCACCACCCTTGTACCACCTTGAAACAGTATTTTCTTCCATAGCTCTTTTTCTCTTTTCTTTTCTTTATTTTGAAAATGACATATAAGTCTAGTTTCAGGAAAATTTTACAGATCTAAATTTCGAGTTTCGTAACTCGAGTTATAGTTAAATTGTTGACTGCTATGCAGGTGCCCAGCATTACGGTGAATAGTGAAATAAATTTTAAAAGAAAATTTTTTATGCCCCGAACTAATAAGTTAAGTCAAGTAACGCCCCATACTCAACTCCGGTAACGGTCTCGGGTAAGGGGTGCTACATTTGTTGGTATCAGAGCATGTTTAGTAGGTTCTCGAAACATTCAGTGTGAATAAGAGTCTAGCTATACATGCCATACTTATATTTTGATAGTGTGACGAATCTTGACGATTTTAAAATGTTTTCTTTTATAGTTATGGATCCCGAACAAGCAGGTGCAGATGATGTAGAGAGTAATGCGCCCGCTCCCACAGAAGGGATGGTGCCACCCGGTAATAGTGAAAGGCCCGTAGTAGTTAGCCAGGGAGCAGGGGCTCGAGAAGCCTATTTTCAAGCTATGAATGATTGGTTTGCCGTGTTCGTTCGTACGAATCCAGCTATTAGACCTCTACCCCCTCATGATTCTCAGGTTTCCCATGTAGCTTCCCTAGCCACAAGTATAGTTATAAGAGAAAGACCACCAGTTGAAAAGATCAGAAAACAAGGGGATGAAGAGTTTCGAGCTACTAAAGTTGATGATGCAGAGAAAGCTAAATCTTGGCTCGAGAATACTATCAGAGTTTTTGATGAATTATCCTGTACACCTGAAGAATGCATGAAGTGTGTTGTCTCACTTCTCAAAGATTCGACCTACCATTGGTGGAAGATTCTTGTGTTAGTGGTACCGAGTGAGAGAATTACTTGGGATTTCTTTCAATAGGAGTTCCATAAAAAGTATATCAGTCAGAGGTTTATAAATCAAAAAAGAAAATAGTTTCTTGAGTTAAAACAAGGTAAGATGACTGTGATTGAGTATGAACGTGAATTTGTAAGACTTAGTAAATATGCTCGGGAGTTTGTGTCCAACGAAGCTAATATGTACAAGAGATTTGAAGATAGGCTCAATGATGATATCCAACTGTCAGTGGGTGTTTTAGAAATTAGAGAGTTTGTTGTTTTGGTTGAAAGAGCCTGTAAGGTAGAAGATTTGTTAAAAGAAGAAAAGATGGGCAAAGTTGAAATTGAAGTGCAAGACACGAAAAAAAGGCAAATGAGCATATTGTTTCAGTCTACATCCAAGAGGCCTAGAGAGTTCTCAAGTGGATCAAATTTTTCAGCCAGGTATTCTAGCTGAAACAGAGGAAGAAGATTTGAGGGCCAAGAGCTCAGACTACTACAGTCGTAAGTACGGATAGTACTCAACCACCTAGGCCAGAATGTGCCCAATGCGGTAGACGTTATCCTGGAGAGTGTAGAGCAAATGAAAATGCTTGCTTTAGATGTGGTGCACCAGATCACTATATTCAGGATTGTCCTGAAATAGTTAAAAGAGAAGTAATACCGAGTGCGAAATCGGGAAATTCTCCTACTAGAGGCAGACCACAAAGGAATCTAGGAGTTGGAGCAAGTAACAGGGGTACACCCAGAGACTCAACTGCTAGACCAGATGTTAGAGCGCCCGCAAGGACATACGCTATCCATGCTCGAGAAGAGGCATCATCCCCTGATGTGATTACGGGTACATTTTCTCTCTATGATACTAATGTTATTGCTTTGATTGATCCGGGTTCGACCCATTCCTATGTTTTCATGGGATTGATGCCTAGTATGAACATGCCTATAGAATCTACTGAATTTGTAATTAAAGTATCAAATCCATTAGGTCAGTATGTGTTAGTAGACAAAGTATGTAAGAGTTGCCTTTTGATGATTAAAGGTCACTGTTTTTCGGCTGATCTCATGGTATTGCCATTTGATAAGTTTGACGTGGTTCTTGGTATGGATTGGTTGACTGCCCATGATGTGATAGTGAATTGTGGAAAGAAATACATTGAGTTGAAATGTGAAAATGGTGATATTATCTGGGTTGATTCATATAAGTTAGATGTTTTTCTCGCTATTATTTCTGTTATGTCTACTCAGAAATGTTTGAGAAAAGGGTGTGAAGCTTATCTTGCTTTTATATTGAACACTAGAGATCCAGATTTGAAAATTGAATCAGTGCCAGTGGTACGTGAGTATTTAGATGTGTTTTCGGAAGAATTGCCAAGTTTGCCTCCTATTAGAGAAGTTGAATTTGGTATTGAGTTGATTCTAGGTACAAATCCTATTTCTATTGCTCCTTATAGAATGACCCCGTTGGAATTGAAAGAATTGAAAGCTCAGTTGCAGGAATTAACTGATAAAGGTTTTACAAGGCCTAGTTGTTCTTCGCAGGGTACACCAGTGGTTTTTGTGAAAAAGAAAGACGGTTCAATGAGATTATGCATAGATTATCGGCAGCTTAACAAAGTAACTATAAAGATTAAATATCCATTACCTAGAATTAATTATCTGTTTGACCAATTGAAGGGAGCTATTGTGTTTTCCAAGATAGATTTGAGATCCGGTTATTATCAGTTGAGGGTTAAAGTGTCAGATGTTCCGAAGACTGCTTTCCGGACTAGGTATGGTCACTATGAGTTTCTTGTGATGCCATTTGGCCTGACTAATGCTCCTGCTGTTTTCATGAACATAATGAGCTGAATTTTCAGACCTTACTTGGATAAATTTGTAGTTGTGTTCATTGATGATATTATGATTTATTCTCGTGATGAGATTGAACATGCCGAGCATTTGAGAACCGTTTTACAGATTTTGAGAGATAATGAGCTTTATGCCAAGTTTAGTAAAAGTGAGTTCTGGCTTCGGGAAGTTGGTAAAAGGATTTTCCATGATAGCTACCCCGTTGACAAGGTTGTTGCAAAAAGATGTCAAGTTTGAATAGACTGAAAAGTGTCAGCAGCGTTTTGACAAGTTAAAGGCATTGTTGACTAAAGCTCCCGTTTTAGTACAACCAGAACCGGGTAAAGAATTTTTGATTTACAGTGATGCATCCTTGAATAGATTGGATTGTGTACTTATGCAAGAAGATAAAGTCATCGCATATGCTTTCAGACAGTTAAAGCCACATGAGAAAAACTATCTGACGCACGACTTAGAGCTGCCTGTCATTGTATTTGCGTTGAAGATCTAGAGACATTACTTTACGGTGAAAAGTGCCGAATATTTACTGACCATAAAAGCTTGAAGTACTTGATGACTCAAAAAGATTTGAACTTGAGGCAAAGAAGATGACTAGAGTTGATTAAAGATTATGAGTTAGTGATCGATTACCACCCGGGTAAGGCAAATGTTGTTGCTGATGCCTTGAGTAGAAAATCTTTATTTGCATAGAGAGCTTTGAATACCAGTTTGGCTTTATCTGATGATGGTTCCATTTTAGTTGAGTTGATGGCTAAACTGATGTTTCTCAAAGAAATCTATGAAGCTTAGAAAAATGATAGTGAGTTGCAAGCTAAAAGAGCTAAATGCGAGTCGGTTGTAGAGTCTGATTTTCAGATCAGTTTTGATGGTTGTTTGATGTTCAAAGACAAAGTATGTGTACCAAAGAATGATGAGCTTATTCGGAAGATCTTACAAGAAGCACATAGAAGTTTTCTGTCTATTCATCCAGGTAGTACAAAGATGTATAACGATTTCAAGAAAATGTACTGGTGAGTAGGAATAAAAAGAGATATTTCATAATTTGTTTCTAGATGGTTGATCAATCAACAGGTAAATGCCGAACATCAGGTACCTTCAGGTTTATTGCAGCCTGTGTTAGTTCCTGAGTGGAAATGGGACCGAGTTACCATGGATTTTGTAGCAGGGTTATGATTAACACCAAAAAAGAAAGATGCAGTATGGGTTGTGATTGATAAGTTAACGAAGTCAACTCATTTTATTCCAGTTCGTATGGATTATTCACTTGACAAGTTGGTTGAATTGTATGTTTCAGAGATAGTTAGACTACATGGGGTACCGTTATCGATTATCTCAGACAGAGATCCAAGATTTACTTCGCGGTTTTGGAGGAAATTGCAGGAAGCTTTGGGTACAAAGTTGAACTTCAGTAGAGCTTTCCAGCCTCAAACCGATGGTCAGTCAGAGAGAGTTATTCAGCTACTTGAAGATATGCTCAGATGTTGTGTTTTAGAATTTCAAGGCAGTTGAGAGAAATATTTGCCATTGGTAGAGTTTGCCTATAATAATAGTTATCAGTCGAGTTTGAAGATGGCTCCTTATGAAGCTTTGTATGGACGTAATTTTCGTACGCCTTTGTATTGGACAGAGCTTAAGGAAAATCAGATTTACAGGGTTGATTTAGTCAAAGAAATGGAAGAGAAAGTAAAAGTTATCAGAGATTGTCTAAAAGTAGCTCCAGACAAACAGAAGTCTTATACAGATCTAAAAAGAAAAGAGATCAAGTATCAAGCTGGTGAGAAAGTGTTTTTGAAAGTATCCCTGTAGAAGAAAATTTTCAGAATTGGCAAGAAAGGCAAACTAAGTCCACGTTTCATTGGACCGTTCGAGGTGACTGAAAGAATTGGGCCCTTAGTATATCGGTTAGCTTTGCCAACTGAGTTAGAGAAGAATCATAATGTATTCCATGTGTCTATGTTACATCGTTACCATTCCAATCCGTCACATGTGATCTCACCGACAGAGGTTGAGATTCAGCCAGACATGACTTATGTTGAAGAACCGGTAAAAATTCTAGATAGAGAGATCAAGCAACAAAGGAACAAGAGTATTGCACTTGTGAAAGTCTTATGGAATAGGCATGGGGTTGATGAGGCTACATGGGGGCCTGAAGAGGCTATGCAAAAACAATACCCAAATCTCTTCACAAGTAAGATTTTCGGGGACGAAAATCCCTAAAAGGGGGAAAAAATGTAACATCCTGATTTTGGGCCTAGTCAGAACAGTGGTTTCGGGACCAAAAATCCAACGAGGAAAAATTTATTTTTACTATATTTTTATGGCCTATAATTTCACGGAATGATTTCGTGAAAATTTCATTCAAAAATTTCGACGTTTGGGCACTCAATTTAGTCAAAAGGACTAAATTGTAAAAAGTGCAAAATTTGAGTTCTACATGTTAGAGGTGTCCAATTGTTATGAAATTTTAAATTGGAGGTCTTTATATGGTAATTAGACCATTGGTTAAGTTATGGACAAAAATGGACATGAGATAAGTGAAATAGAGAATTTTTAAGTTAGGGCCATTTTGGTAATTTGGTAATTAAAATGAATTAAAAGGGAAAAAGATGGCAAATTGTGCTCATCTTCAAGCCTTGGCCGAATTTCACAAGGGGGGAGCCATAGGTTTTCAAGCTTCCAAGCTCCATAGTAAGTGATTCCAAGCCCCATTTTTAATGTTCTTTACATTTTTGAAGCCCCGGTAACTTGATTTAGCTTATTCTAGCAATAATTTAACCTAGGGTTCATATTTGGAAAAATACCCATTGGTGAAATGTGTTTATTTTGATGTTTTATGGTAGAATATAAAGTCTTAAATTATGTTAAACGATTTGTGCTAAGCGATTTTAAGTGAAAACGAGTAAACGACATAATCGGTAAAAATACCTAATGTTCATAAGTAAGTGTTAGAATGGGAATTTGATGTTACCATTGAAGGGAAAAATGTTCAGCATTTTATAACACATAATAATATGGGATGAAGTTTAATTTTTGACCTTTGGGACAAAATTGTAAATATGTAAAAGTTTAGGGGCAAAATCATAATTTTTCCAAAGTTAGAGTCAAGGGCTGTTTTGATAAATGTGAGTATTAAATAAACTAAATTTGACATTATAGATCAAGAAGAGCGAAATCTGGGGTTAGACCGAGGAAAGAAAAAGGTTGAAGACTAAGTTGATAGATTTGGCCATATTTCGTACCAAGGTAAGTTTATGGTAAATACAATATTTCAATAATTATTATTAATGCTGCTATTTTCCAAAAATTATGTATTTATTTTATGAAATTATTTAATGTTGTCTCAAGTATGAGATGATAGAGAATTAGTGTTAAAATGTCCTATTGAAACATAAGGAATATATCGGATACAATTGTCATGACATTTGGGTAAAGAGATCCCATGTAAGACCATGTCTGGGCCATGGCATTGGTATCATTGATGTTATGAGAGGTCCCATGTAAGACCATGTCCAGGACATGGCGTTGGCACCAAGATGAGAGGTCCCCCGTAAGACCATGTCTAGGACATGGCATGGGCACCGATATGAGAACTCCCATGTAAGACCATATCTGGGATATGGCGCAGTAAAAGAAACATCCCACGTAAGACCATGTTTGGGACATGGCTTTAGCATGTTATTATCAGAAAAAAGATCCAAGTATCCTTATTATTCCAATATGGTTCAACGGGCTAGTAAACAAATTATGTTCCATGAAAGTTCAGGTAAAAGTATAAATAGAAAATTCAGGTGAGTTATAAGAATTAAGAACATATTATGTTATCAATTGAGAACCAACATTTCAGCAAGAGAAGAGTAAGTTATAATCATTAGTTATCTAAGTAAACAAGTAAGTGAACGAGTAAGAGAGTAAGTAAAGAGAAAATTAAAGATCATGACATTTGAGTATAATTATTTGTGTTAAATGTTGTTATTTATTTTCTTGTAAACTTACTAAGCTTTATGCTTACTTCTTTTATGTTCCTTCTTTTATAGTATTGCAAAGCTAATTCGGGGATCTTAAAGACATTGGAGAGCGCTCACACTATCAACAACAAGTCGGTATTTTATGATTATCAATGTTTGAGCTATGGCATGTATAGGGACTTAGTTATTTTAAACGTATGTCCTTATGATATTGCTAAAGGATGATGTGTAAATATGTGATAATGTTTAGCTATTAAAATGGCTAAGTAAGAATATGTTTGGTACTATGAATGCCTAGGTGATAGTTTATACCTAGAAATTATGAAAGAGTAAAAATTTGCAATGAAACAATTTTGGGATAGCAGCAGTGACGTGACTTTGAAAAATCACCAAAAATAGTATAAAATGAATTAGAGAGTGACTGATATATAGAATTAAATCTTATTGAGTCTATTTTCATAGAAAAATAACGGTGTGGCTAAAAAAATTTATATTATGAGATATTTGAATTTTAGTTAGACAGGGTCAGAAAGGTTTTTGGAGTCCCCTATTATAAATTTAGAAAATCATTGAAAATTTGAAAAAAATAATTATGAGTTATAATTTATAGGTATAAATTCCTTAGTGAGTCTATTTTCTGTATAAACAAGTAAGAACACCATATGAAAATCATGCGATGAGAAAATTGATTTTTAGTGAATAAAGGTCAGAACAGTCAGATAGTGAAACAGGGGAGATTTTAATGAATAAACTGTACTAATTGGCTAAACCAAAAATTCTGAAAATTTTATGGTAAGATAATATATGAGTCTAAATTTTTAGTTTCTTAACTCGAGTTATAGTTAAATTAGTGACTGCTGCGCAGGTGCACAACATTATGGTGAACAGTGAAATAAATTTTAAAAGCAAATTTTTATGCCCCGAACTAATAAGTTAAGTCAAGTAACGCCCCATGCTCAACTCCGGCAATTAGCTCGGGTAAGGGGTGTTACAATACCCCACTAGACCCCAAAATTTATGTACCTTAATAACATTCTCCAGAACTTTTCAATCAATAAATGTCGATATATTATTCGGATCAACCCAAATACTGTCAGTAGAGATTACATGACCCAGAAATCCAACCTCACGTAACCAAAATTTGCATTTACTGAATTTCACATAAAGTTGTTTTTCACGTAGAGTTCGCAATACAATTCTCAAATGCTCGACATGATCTAACTTGTTCAGTGAATATATCAGGATATCATCAATGAACACCCTAACAAACTGATCTAAATACGGTTGAAATGCTCAGTTCATCAAGTCTATAAATGTAGCAGGAGTATTAGTCAAACTGTCAAATCCCATATTTTTATTATTAGTGGCGCAAGTTTGAGATTAAGTGTTTGGTCTAGTAGTTTAAATGCTCATAACTATCCTAGTAGTCCTAAGTTCAAGCCCCCATGTTCACATTATTTTTATTAAAATTTTTACACAATTTTCTTGTGTTCTTTATGAGTTGTCGTCCACCTCATAGTCACCATATTTAGGATGATTTTTTCCTCTATTAAGAGTCAAACATACCTTAAGTTGAAGGTGCATGATTCCCCTTTTCACTCCATGTCTCGCTCTCTTACCAAAACTTCTCATCCTTGCCATGGAGGATGTTCATTAAACCTAGACCTAGTTGACCAACCTATACCCACTCTCCTAACCTGACATTGCCATCTCCTCCTCCTCCTCTATATTTTATTTTTTTCTCTCTATTTTCACTTATCTTCTCTCTTTTCTAAACACCACACTTTATCTTTTCATTCTTTTTCTCCTTTTCTCCATCGTGACAGACTTGAGCACCTCCTAGCAGCGGACCTTTCATCACCACCACACCGTCCTTCTCCTTTTTCCACCTCTAACAGTCGTCGAACCATCGTCGCCGGTGGTTTAATTTCTTCTCTTTTCTTCTAAGTTTAATTTTTAACTTTTTATTTTGATTAATCTTATATCCAATTATTTTAATGATTCTTTTAGATCACTCAACTCTTTAATCTAGCGTCTATTTCGATCCATTGCCTATCTCGATTTGATCAAGTGTGTAAATGGAGATTACTTGATCATCCATTTTCCCTCTTAAGAGTTTTCCTCTCTTGGTCGAATGGTATAAGGGCCATAAGAATTATGTTTACTCATTTACTTATTATTTATGAGTAACTCCACTCATTACCCTCTTGAAGGTCCCAAAAAAATTATAAGGGAGATCTTTAATTTCGCATAAAAAATCAACAAATTGAGTGCTCAAAACTAGGGGTAAGTATTGGTGAAGCTCTTAGTTATAAATTACTGTCAATGGATATTAACAATAAACATTACTTGTGTGTTAGATACGTCTTTCAAGTTTGATCAAAGCAAAATCGATACTAATGATTATGGCATTTTGGATCTTCGATAAAAGGTATGGGATCAATTCTATTTGTTGTATGTGATATAGTTATTTTACATATATGAATAAATTAATTGCAACCAATTGTGAGTACAATAAGTAATCAAAGAGGAGTTGAAAAACTCTTTACAAAGGACCCAAGTAAGTTTCTCTAACTGAGTATATTTTATAAAACACATGAAATATGATGTGATTATTGCTATGTTAATGATGTCTGCGTAGATCTCATTCTCATGACATGTGTTGTATGGCTTATGTGATATGTTTGATGATTCAAATATGTGATATTTATATATGAGTACGTGAATATTGGGATCTATGATTTGATGTGTCAAGAATGATTAAAACATGTTTAAGTGATGACTAAGTGAAATATAAACATGTGAGCATGTCCACATGCCTAAGTGTTAAAGTGATTCACATGTGTTTAATAGTGAATTTTCCATGTCACATGCATGGGGTGGGATTTTGTGAAAGGAGGAAGTAAGTGGCAGTATATCTTCATATCAATGGTGGCTTATCAACAAAATGTTATCAATAGAGGTATATCTGCATATCAATGGTGGCTTGTCCACAAAGTGTTATCAGTGGTAGTTTATATGCAAATTAGCGGTGGCTTGTCCACAAATAGTGTTTGGGATGGACGAGTTCTGGGGAACTCGATATGAGGTGTGTAGCGAAAATGGGTAGGAACTTTTATAGAATGTGCATTGTTTTCAAATATACATCGATATGGCCATGCATACGTATCAGTCTTATAACTTATGAATATTATGATGCTCACCCACATTTATTATGTGTTTTAAATAATCCTCGTCCTTAGGACTTAGATTTAGCACCGGTGATGCTCTCACAAATTTTTCTTTTACAATTGTGGATTTTTCATATGTTGTGGACTTTCATGGACTTTATGACTTCTTACTAGGATTTTATTTTCAGATAGACTATTTAACTATGGCATGGGATTTTTAAAATTTAGACATCAGACAATTTGCATGGACTTTTATTTTGGATTAAATAATTTGTTATGTTCTTAATAAACCCATTTTCCCAAACTCAATTTATGGAATTTGAATTTAAAAATCATTAAGTTGTTTTACAAATATTCAACTAGGTTTCTTTCAAAAATTTATTTAAAACATCGTATTTAAGAGAAATACTAGCACGTGCTTGTAAAAGATTAAACTAACGTACTTCAACTCAAGCTTTCGTTATATTTATGGCCCATGTAATCATTTAGATTGTGTTGTAATGTTTAAGCCCGATTTAAGGGGTTACATTTAGTGGTATCATAGCCCGATTCAAAACTCAAATTATGGGTAAAGTGTTTTCAAAAAACTTCATGCATTATAAAAGGGTTTTTTAAATAAATATGAGACTCCCGAAGCCGATCTGAGGTAAGTGTTCTCCATATTTGAAAACTCTAGACCGTGAAAACTATAAGACTTTGAAGGCTTTGGAAACTTTAGACTATATACATCGAAACCTTTAGATTATGAAAAGGATAAATAGTGAGATAAGTATTAATTAAAGAATACAACCTCGACTAAAAAATATTCAAGTGATAACTTATCCCTATTAACAAACATTTGCAAAAATTAAAATGAGTACTCCTAGAGTTAGAGCTCGAGGAATGAGAGCTCGTAGAGAGTTGGGTTAGGGAACCCAAGTCGACTGATCCGCATCCCAAGTGCGAACCCCTGAGCCAGCAGCGGAAAATGTTGAATGCGTATCCACT
Organism: Gossypium hirsutum; assembly: GCF_007990345.1. NCBI lineage: Eukaryota > Viridiplantae > Streptophyta > Magnoliopsida > Malvales > Malvaceae > Gossypium > Gossypium hirsutum. The sequence continues at coordinate 35,216,533 of NC_053444.1, forward strand.
GTTGAGGAGAGTTAACATGAGTCTACGAATGAGGCGGTATCAGAGACCATTCTTTGAGTGTTAGAGCGAGTGGTGGGTGCTCAGATAGGAGCTAATAATTGTAGCATTATTGTTGAGAGTGTAACATCCCGTTTTTAAGTGGTGTCAAAAATAGTGGTTTCAGCGCCACCAACTCTGACAAGTAAGTTTGTAAATATTATTACTTAATATTTACGAGTCAAACATGATATTAAAAAGGTTTTTGATATAGTGATTTTTGTTATATAATATTTTTATTAAGTTCAAGTGGTAAGACCCTAAGGTCAAGTGGTTTTAGAAAATGAGGTATCGATATCTTGTTTCTATAAACTGAGTCATAAATATCTTTTTAAATATTTACAGAGTGTCTTTAAGGTGGAATTAAAGTTTCGTTGAAAATTTTTTACGTTTCGATAGTTAATTAATTAAAAAGAACTAAATCGTAAAAGATGTAAAATTTAATGGCTATAGCATTATTTGTATCTTATGGAAATAAAAGCATGAAACGAGGGCCTAAAGTAGCAATTCAACCAATTTAGAGGATAGTGGATGAACATGGCTTTGGCATTTGATGAAATTTGGTTGAGTTTTTAAGGGTAAAATTAATTTGATAATTAAATTAAATAAAATAAAACCAAAATGTTTTATCATCATTTTCATGACTTCATCACCGAAATTGAAAGAATAAAAACTCCTTGGAAGGATTTGAAGTTTCGGCTTTCTCTTTGTAGATGCATGTAAGTCCATTTTAGCCCCTTCTTTAATATTTTTTATGTTTTTGAGATTGTTGCAACTAGATCTAGCTAGCCCGTACCTTAGATTTTGAAACTGTTAAAGATTGTGAATGTTTCCATTGATGAATCTATGTGATTTTAGTTATTAAATGATGAATTTGAGATGTTGGTTGATATTTAAAAGTACTTTGTTAGTTAATTTTGATGAATTTTTTGATTAGGCACTAAATTGTTGAAATAGTAAAAATACAAGGATTTGATGTGAAATTATTACAAATGTGAGCTGTTTTATGTGCCATGAATATTCGATTGATGTGAATTGACATTAAAAATGGTTAATTTGCATATTTTAGGCTCAGGGACTAAATTGAATAAAATAAAAATTTTAGGTGTAATTTTGTAAAAATGTCAAAAGTGACTAAATTACGTAAAATACATTGTTTTGTTGTCTAAATTAATAGATTGAATAAAATTATTAATTTAGATCAAGAGCAAGTGGAAAATCGAGGAGAATGAAAAATTACCGAAATGCTATTGTACTTTCTCATTTATGCAATTTAGCCAGGTAAGTTCATATGAACTAAATTCTATATAATTTTGATTAAATTGAATGTTATTATGTCAATTTATTATGATTGAATCAATATATATATATATGTTTATGCAATCTATCTTGTAAAGAAATTATGGAAATTTAATGACGTATGATGACTATCGAGCCCCGTTTAAACCTTAGGAATAAATAGGATACAAATGACATGTCATTAGGGTTTCCATGTTTCAGGTGCTGGTCTTGAATGTCCTACTGGTGGCTGAGTTCCAACATCTGTTGCGGATACTTGACAGCTTGTGTGGGAGCACCGTGTAGCTACGTTTCGACCGACAACTTATATGAGCATATATGAAAAGGGATGGTTACGACCATAGAATATGAAAAGGGATGGTTTCGACCATCAATATGAAAAGGGATGGTTTCGACCATCGTTTAGCACACTTTGTGTGAGCTTTCTCGCGTATCCAATATTATTCAACGGGCATGAAAAAGGGATGAACCGATAAGGGTTCCGATTGATTTCACTACGATAAATATTGAAAGGTATGATGTATCGATGATCAAAGTATGAACATTCATGATAATGAAAAGTATGATTTAAGTGATGTTATGTTTATGTACCATATCATACCATATAATGATATTGCTAAGTTATGTGTTTAATCACTAGCTTGTGGCTATGGTTAATGTCATGTGTTATGCAAATGAAATAGTAAGTGTTCAATATGAACCAAGACATGTATGTATGAAAGACTTTGAAATGGTGAGCTACATGAAAAATATGTTATATTGAGATGGATGATAAATCTAATTGAATCATGCTCAAGTATAATGATTATCCATGTCAAATTCATATGAATCATATTTAAATGAATTAACATGTGTTGTTGATGTGCTTAAACTTATGCCAAGCTTGTGGATATCATTGATGTTTATGATTGTAAACTAAAAAATATATAAGATTTTTCCTATATAATTCATCACCTTTTTACTTAAATTTGTTGTTAAAACCAAACAATTGTTTAATAAATTAATGAAATATGCAAAAATATGAAATTAGGACATAGAAATTATTAAAATGTGATTTTATACTTTATTATATAGTTTTCATGCATAAAATGGCTTATTTTATATTAATTTGAGAATATTATATTTTTAAGCTATAAAGTGGGCCATGCATGATTAAATTAAACAATAAAATATAAAGTTATATTTAATAATTCATTTTTAATATTTCATTAATAAATTGGGTTTTAATTAATAAAGTAAATTGATTAATTAAAGTGGTTAAATTATATTATTTGGTCATCTAAACTATCTACTATTTTTGGACAGGTCTGAGAGTTTTCTTCTAATTGCAAAACTATCCAAATTCGTGACCAAGTCAACCCAATTTTTGGTTGCACATGGATGTCACCATTTTTTGGTTTAATTATACAAAGTCCTTGAAGAGTGAAAGAAATCAGAGATTTTCCCGAAGATTTACTGATGACTGAGTCTTAGTCTTGAGTTGTTGTGGCACTCAAATTGACCAAAAATCAAGGAAAAATCAGCCACCTTTCCTCAAATCATGGCCAGCCACTCTAGGAGGAAGTTTCAAAGGATGGACACTCCTATTTTTAGCAAACTAGCTCCCCTGCCTCACCTATAAATAAGAACTCATTTTTCACTTTTTCAATCGTCCCTCATCCCATCTTGTCTCACAAATTCATCATTCTCTCAACTTTTTTAGCTATATTTCCCCTTCATCATCCTTGCATAAGGATTTTAGCAATTAAGCCTTTTAAAGAACCCCTGGTCGGCCACCTTGGAGAGCCATTAGCAAAGGAGCAACGCAAAGAAGCGAAGGAGCCTCCTCAGTTAGAGTCTTGGGTGACAGCCACTCTGAATTGGGTTTAATCTTTCTTTTTTTTAAATTTAATTTAAAGATGTTTGCTATATTTTCTTTGTTATTGTTTACAAAAATGATATCTTAATTTTATTTAAGCTAGGATGTAACAGCCCAAAATTGACCCTAGTCGGGAAGTGGTTTCGGGACCACAAAACCGAGTCATAAAAATAATTAATTTCCATATTCTATGCTTATTATGTGTGTACATGAGTATGTGGAAGTTTCATTCTCCAATTTTGCCAATTGCATGAGAAATTATTAAATAGGGATCGATATGAGACATGGTGAAAATATGATAGGCTAATTTAAAATGGTCTATTAATGCATGTTGTGAAAATGATGGGTTTGCATGTCAAATTACCCAAAATTTGAGCTAGTGGTTGGCCATGCTATGGGTGGAAACATGTTGGGAACATGTTGGCCTAGTGAGGTATGTAGGAAAAAAATAAAATAAGGAGTATGGGTAATAAAGAAAGGAAAAACAAAAAAACGAGTGGTTGTTTCCCCCCCATTGCCGTGAGCTAAAGAAAGGAAAAGAAAAACTTGTTCATCCTTTTTCATCCTCTTTTGACTGAAAATTCTAAGGGAGGAGGAAGGAGTTCTTGCTTCATGTTTGCTTTGGAAGAGAATTAGGAGGAAGTTTGGCCATGCATGTAACTAGATTGAGGTATGTTTGATATTATTCTTTGAGATTCATGCATATTTTAGTTGTTAGCTTGAGTTCTACCTAGCCCATGGTCTAAATCTTGCTATGTGATGGAAATGACACTCGGCCATGGATGCATCATTCTTGGTTGATGTTTGATGTTGTGGTGATGAGGCATGAAGATGAGTTAAGATTCGGCCTAGGTGGAGTTTGTGTTAATGCCATTGCATGCTAAATATGAAGTTTGTTAATGATGCATGTGATGGTGGATTGATGATTCTTGAATCTCTTTTTTTTAGCATTTTTGAGTGAGCACATATGTGCATTGGTTGCTAGATGGGGAAGAATCGGCTAGCAAGTTGTGTGCTAAGGCCGAATACAATTTTTGTAGGTTAATGAGTAATGCATGTGCTAAATTGATGGAAAGGGAGAGGATGCTTTACTAGTGTATAAATGATATGAAGATTTTAGAAATTATTTTTGGTTAGGTGTATGTATGATTAGGTATATTCGGCCATATGAGTAAATATATAGACGATGTTAAATTTGATTATGTATAATGGGCCATATAGGGTACACATTGTGATATTAACTTTGATTCTCTATAATTGATCAAGTGGGTGATTAGTAAGGGTGATTGCCGAATATACTAACATACATATGCATGTGTAATTGGATTGTAAATATTTAGCAAGGCGGTTAAACTAGTTGATTTATTGATTAAGCTCAAGGAGTTAAAGGAGGAGAATCGAGCAAAGGCAAAGAAAAGATCATCGAGTAGCCGAGTTGGAACCATCTTACCCAACACAAGTAAGTCATTAAGCATATCTTTGGTATTGATTTAAAGGATCGTAATACCTATACCATTGTGTTTAATGAGATGAAATGTATACAAATGTATATGTAAGTAGAGATGAAATTTGTCGAATGTAAAAAGGAAGTGAAGCCTATTGAGTGGCTGGTTTTCGGCACTAAGTGTGCGGGCAATAAGTGTTCACGGTCATGAGATTGGCACTAAGTGTGCGGGTTTAAATTGTACAGCACTAAGTGTGTGAGTTTAAAGTACATGGCACTAAGTGTGCGAACCCAATATATATTTTCTATAAATTATTTACATTAAGGGTGCGACTTTACCGAGTCGATTTGGACAGCGGAAAAAGGTAAGTGTGCGAACTTGAAATGCATGGCACTAAGTGTGTGAGTTTAAAGTACATGGCACTAAGTGTGCGCGGTTGATTATTAAGCACTATGTGTGCGAACCCAATATATATTTTCTATAAATTATTTACATGAAGGGTGCGACTTTACCGAGTCAATTTTGGACAGCGGAAAAGGTAAGTACCTTGAGTTCATGGCTGATAGGCGCTATGTTTATATTTGGAGTTGAGCTTGGTAAGTTTTGAACCTATGTGACGATTATAGTTGAAGTCACGTACATAAGGTTCATTGTGGAATAGGTGAAAGTTCGTTTAATTGTATGATTATAACGAAAATAAAATGATGTATGAAAGGTCAATGTAGGACTTGGTATGAGATTGAACCATAGGGTTTAAGGAACTATGGTATAGTTTGGTATGGATGGAGTACTTAACCTCATTTCATTGTTTCCTGTTGTGATAATTTTATTAATGGATGGTTGTGGAATGCTTATGGCTTACTGAGTTATATACTCATTCGGTGTTTGCTTGTCACCTATTCTAGGTTTCTTGGACTCGTCTCTTTTTGCGTGATCGTGCCGTCGTCGAAGTCATCACACCGGCTAGCAAGTTTTGGTACTTTCTTCTTAGTTGGCTTAGGAGAACATTTCGGCATGTATAGGCTATTATGTTGTGTTTGAACTTTGGTATGTAAACTTTTAGCCATGCGAAAATGGCATAAATGTTCGGTTGGGTTTGGTTTCATAACGTTAGGTCGTAAATCTTGATAATTCGACCTTTTTATGCCATATGTCATGGTTGATTATTTTGGTGTTAAAATTCATGATATGGCAATAGTGTAGTAGGGGGATGTTTGACAATGATTAGCCTTTGGCATGGCTAGTCATGATCATAATTTGTGATGTATGATGAATTACTAGTTAGATCAAGGAGAAATCACGAAATGGGCATAGTTGCTTTCGTAACAGATGCTGGCAGCAGCAGTGATGTGAGATTGAAAAATCACTAAAAATAGTAGGAGTGGAATTAAATAATGAATAAAAATTTTAATCGAAGCTCGATGAGTCTATTTTCATATAGAAGTAACGAAACAATCATACGGACAGTGTGTTAAGTGATATTCAGGTTCTCATGAGACAGAGCCAGAACGGTTTCTGGATTCCCTGTTCCGACTTTGGAAATTCATTATAAATTAACCAGAGATAATTAGGAGTCATACCATATATGTATAGATTCCTCTCTGAGTCTAGTTTCTATAGAAACAAACGGCATCAGTATTGAAGCTCTGTGAAGGGAGATATCCAGGTCGTAATGCGCAAAGGTCAGTGTAGTCGATCCCTGTAACATAGGAGACTTTGACTAATAAACTGTACTAATTGGCCCGACCAAAAATTCTAGAAAAAAATATGTAGATGGGCATATGAGTCTAGTTTCAGGGAAAAATCACAAAACTGATTTTCGAGTTGTGAAACTCAAGATATGATTTTTAAAGCGACTAGTACGCAGATTGGCAGTGTCTGGGAAATTTTTTTTAAGGGGTTTGAAATCTGTTAACACCTCGTGTTCGACTCCGGTGTCGGTCTCGGGTTCGGGGTGTTACATAGGATGATTATTTTGATTAAAAAACTTTTATTTGATTCATGCTTATAATGTTTGTGCCTCAATTGATCATATTTTCAATTAAAATCAAGTTTGTATTTCATTCATACATGATTGAAATGCACTTGAATTAGTTGAGTGATCCTAACCAGATGACGGCTAATGGACGCATAATTGAAATGTGCATGCTCAATTTAGATCCTAACCCAATTGAATTGTAGGTTGCATAACAACTCTAACTAAGCTCTGTTATCTGCATAGTTTTTAGATTTGTGTGATTAAATTGTTTCAAACCTAAGACGTCCCTGTTACCTCACACGAATGCTAAGAAACCCTTAGTAAATGAGGATCATTAAAATGCGTATTTACTAAGTAAAGGATTCTAAAAGGACCTAATGTGGTTTCCAAACTCATGAAAGATCGAGTTGCCATGGAATGTTTTTCTGAATGTTAGTAAGCATGTTGATAATAAATTGAGTTTAATTAAAGTAATTATCCTAGTTTATTTATGTTATAATTGTTGCAAATTGTGTTTTTTTACTAAAATATATTTCATTCATATAGTTTGCATACTTAGGATAATTTTCATTAGGGATCATTGCATTTAGTTTAATATATTTTAATCACCACTTCTCAACTATATTGTGTTTTTATTTACCAAATTGTTAATATAATTTTACAAATTAATTGTCTTAGCACAAATACAATCCCTGTGGACACGATAAGTAGATTTACTTATTACTTGATTACAACTGTGTACACTTGCACAAACCTAAGTGTTACAAGTTTTTGGCCCCGTTGCCAGGGATTTTCAACTGTTGCCATAGTCGTTTTTTTCGTGAAATTATTTATTTTCAATTTGATTTATTTCTAGCATTACTAACTTATTATTTTTAATTTTTGTGATTTTCTTTACAGGTCTTTATGAGCATAGATCGAATTATCGATTTACTCCCTGTAGACCCTGAAATTGAGATAACTTTCAGACAAAGAAAACGTGAACGAACAGCTGAAAGACAAGTCGAGATGGACCTTGGAAATCAGAATCAAGACCGAGGTAATGAAGTCGATTATGTACGAAATCCTATCCTCATTGCGATTATAGGGATCGATGCATCAAACAATATGTTGTGCCACTTTTCAGTGAGTTAAACCCAAGAATTAGAAGGCCGGATATTGAGGCAACCCAGTTTGAATTGAAACCAGTGATGTTTCAAATGCTACAAACAGTAGGCTAATTTAGTGGTATGCCCATGGAAGATCCACATCTCCACCTCTGATTGTTCATGGAGGTGAGTGATTCATTCAAGATAGTCGGTGTGACTGAAGACGTACTAAAGTTGAAGTTGTCTTCGTACTTGTTGCGAGACCGAGCACGAGCATGACTCAATTCATTGCCACCAAGTTCCATATCTACATGGCAAGAATTAGTAGAGAGATTTTTGGTTAAGTATTTCTCGCCTAGCAAAAACGCTAAGCTGAGGAACGAGATCACAACTTTCCAACAATTAGATGACGAGTCTTTGTATGAGGCTTGGGAGCGATTCAAATAGTTACTTCATGAGTTTCCTCATCATGGGATTCCTCACTGTATCCAATTGGAGACATTCTATAATGGTTTTAATGCACATACAAGATTGATGGTAGATGCTTCCGCGAATGGTGCAATTTTGTCTAAGTCTTATAATGAGGCTTATGAGATCATTAAGAGGATCGCGAGTAATAACCATCAATGGCCAACAAATCGAATAGCTTCAAGAAGACGCATAGCCGGAGTTCATGAAGTTGACTCCCTCACTTTGTTATCAGCTCAGGTATCATCTATTTCCTCTATGTTAAAGTAGATAATCGCTAATAGTACTAATAATTTTGCAACTTAGCCACCAAGTCCATTTGAAGTAGTTTCCTGTGTGTACGATGGGGAAGGTCAATCTTTTGAGAATTGTCCATCAAATCTCGAGTCAGTGTACTATATGGGGAAGCAATATGAAAATAGGAGTGGATAAGGACCCAGTCCAACTTCTACAATCGTTCATGGCGTAATCATCCTAACTTTTCTTGGAGCAGCCAAGGAAATGAACCAAACAATAACTTATTACAACAAAGACCCAACCAATCTCAAGGGTTTAATCAGCAAGCTCCAAAACCACCTCAAGCTGAGGCATCAAACAGTTTGGAGAACTTGTTGAAAGCTTACATGGCAAAGAATGACTCTTTCATCCAAAGCCAAGCAGCAACAGTAAAAAATTTGGAAAACCAAATGGGTCAGTTAGCTATGGAGCTATGTAATAGACCACAAGGAACCTTGCAGAGCGATACTGAGAATCCAAGAAATTTGGGTAAAGAACATATCAAGGTAGTGGCATTGCGAAGTGGTAAGACTCTGGAACCCTAATTGATGGATGTCGAAGATGAGCATGTTGAAAAGGAGAAAAGTCAACCAGGTGTTGAAGTTCCTACACCAAAGGAATCAGGATCTGCAAAGTCTGACAAGGTAAACCCTGATTTAGTGAATACAGATATTTTAACATCTTCTTTGGATGCAGATTTACTTGCTCAAAAAAGTTGTCCGGTTCAACCAAAAGTTCCATCACCTCCATATCCGCAAAGATTGCATCAACACAAGCAGAAACAAAAGGTCAAATTCAAGAAGTTTTTGGATGTTCTGAAGAAGTTACACATCAATATTCCGTTGGTAGAGGCTTTAGAACAAATGTCAAATTATGTTAACTTTATGAAGGATATACTATCCAAGAAGAAACAAATGAGTGATTATGAGACTGTTGCCTTGACAAAGGAGTGTAGTGTGTTCTTGCAGAACAAACTGCCACCGAAATTGAAAGTCCCAGGAAGCTTTACTATACCTTGTAACATTGGTGAATCTTACTGTGGTAAAGCTTTGTGTGACTTAGGATCGAGTATCAACTTGACGCCTAAGTATATTTTCAAGATGTTAGGCATAGGTGAAGTAAGACCTACAACTGTGACGCTTCAGCCAGCGAATCGATCTTTAGCATATCCCAAAAGGAAGATCAAGGATGTTTTAGTAAGAGTCGATAAATTTATTTTTCCTACTGATTTCATTATTTTAGATTTTAAAGCAGATAAGGAAGTGCCAATTATCCTTGGGAGACCTTTCCTAGCCACGGGAAGAACGTTAATTGATGTACAGAAGAGACAACTCACCATGCGAGTTCAAAACAGTCACGTAACCTTTAACATTCTTAAAGTGATGAAATTTCCCGATCCGGCAGAGGAGTGTTCAGTTATGGAAGAGATAGAAACCTTATTTTCTATGTAGAGCAATTTTGAGGAAGATCCATTTGAGAAAGCCTTGGAGTTTGACACTTTGAAGGATGAAGAAGGTAAAGAAAACATGGCTTTGATGGAAGTCAATCCAAGAAATTTTAGTCAATCCACACGGTTTGAACCATTGGAGTTGGAAGTCAGAGAATTTGAGCAACCCAAGTTGTCAATCGAAGAACCACCTACACTCGAACTAAAGGTACTTCCTTCCCATTTGAAATATGTTTATTTAGGTAACTATTCTAGAGAATAAAGTTCACTGGGCTTTGAAGCAGTTAAATTTTGATCTTAAGCAAGTCGGTGAGAGAAGGATGTTACAATTGGATGAGTTGGAAGAGCTTAGGTTGTTTTCCTATGAGAATGCCAAAATGTGTAAAGAAAGATCAAAGAGATGACATGATACTTATATACAACTTCGCGAGTTTAGAGAAGGTCAGAAGGTGTTATTTTTAATTCAAGGCTGAAGTTATTTCCTGGGAAGCTGAAATCCTGATGGAAATGACCCTATACCATCTACCGAGTTTATCCTTACGGAGCTATTGAATTATACGACAATTATAGAGGTACGTTTAAAGTTAATGGTCAACGTCTTAAATATTACTGGGATGGTGAAGTGAAGCGAATTGAATCCTCGCTCATCTTAACAGACCCTTAATTTTTCATGAACTCATTGTGTAAATAAATAAATAATTAGAATTTTTTTCTTAATTTATTACAATTAATTACTTATGTCTAAGGAGATTGGAGCTTAAGCGGGACCGCTGCAACCCCTCCAACCTTTCCTAGGAATTAATTTAATGTAATTTGTTAAGAAGAAATTTTCTAAATAAAATTTTTAAGTTCCATTTTGTTTAGTTTCAATTTTAAATTTTTATGTTAATAAAGGGGGTCAAATTTGGCCCAAGTACTAACCAGTTTTTTTATAAGATACAGTCTGAGTTTGAGGCCCAAGACAACAAAAAGGAGGGAAAAAATAATTAGGCCTTGCCGTCAGACCCATTACTTGCCGCCCAAGTATTTTGTGCACCTATCTTAACTAAAGTTGTCTTGGGAGTCAACATTTGAGGAAACTTTCATAAAGATGTATGTGCTCATGCTTATAAAAAAAGAGAAAAAGAAAGAGTGAAGAAAAATTTGCTCAGTCTCCAAAAAGAAAATGTATGAGTATGAGTTCAAAATAAGTTTGGGGGAGTTCCACAGGTTCAATTGAAGAAAAAGGTTGAATTTCAAGAAATCCAAGGCAAGTTAAAGGTTAAGATTTTGAAACCGAAATGTCTCATCTATTAAAATCCCCACCTTTAACCGAGCCCCATTACAACCTTATAAAAGACCTATTGTTTTGATGATTATGTCACCTACATTTGTGGAGAGGAAGTATTAAGTTCAACATATGAAGATCATAAATAAGTCTTATAATTTTTTTGCTTGATTGATAAGGAATTGTGTTGAATGAAGAATATTATCTATGGTTGTGACATACATGCAAACTATGATTCATGTTGATATATCTTGAAACTTAGAATAAAATTTTCAAAATGTTTGTATATGAGTTACTTGTTAATAAAGAAGGTCTATGAGAATGATTTTGTTTATGCATGATTATGAGATAAAGATTGATGCTACTTACACTATTAGCAAAATTTGCCTTCGCAAGACCTTGTGCTGTGCATGAACATTACTCGGGAGAACCAATGATTTAAGTTTGGGGGTGTGTAAATTGAAAAATATATAGGATTTTTCCTATATAATTCATCACCTTTTTACTTAAATTTGTTGTTAAAACCAAGTAATTGTTTAATAAATTAATGAAATATGCAAAAATATGAAATTAGGACATAGAAATTATTAAAATGTGATTTTATACTTTATTATATAGTTTTCGTGCATAAAATGGCTTATTTTATATTAATTTGAGCATATTATATTTTTAAGCTATAAAGTGGGCCATGCGTGATTAAATTAAATAATAAAATATAAAGTTATATTTAATATTTCATTAATAAATTGAGTTTTAATTAATTAAGTAAATTGATTAAGTAAACTGGTTAAATTATATTATTTGGTCCTCTAAACTATCTATTATTTTTTGACAGGTCTGAAAGTTTTCTTCTAATTGCAAAACTGTCCAAATTGGGAACCAACTCAACTAAATTTTTGGCTGCACATGGATGCCATAAACCATTTTTTGGTTTAATTATACAAATTCCTTGAAGAGTTAAAGAAATTAGAGATTTTCTCGAAGATTTGCTAATGATCGAGTCTTAGTCCTGAGTTGTTGTGGCACTCAAATTAACCAAAAATCAAGGAAAAATCAGCCACCTTTCCTCAATTCATGGTCAGCCACTCTTGGAGGAAGTTTCAAAGGATGGACAATCCTATTTTTAGCAAACTAGCTCCCTTGCCTCACCTATAAATAAGAGCTCATTTCTCACTTTTTCAATCATCCCTCATCCCTTCATCTTTCACTCATTCATCAGTCTCTCAAATCTTTTAGTTATCTTTCCCTTCATCATCCTTGCATAAGGATTTTACCAATTAAGCCTCTTAAAGAACCTTTGGTCGGCCACCTTGGAGAGCCATCAGTAAAAGAGCAACGCAAAGAAGCGAAAGAGCCTCGTCAGTCAGAGTCTTAGGTGACAGCCACTCTGAATTGGATTTAATCTTTCTTTTCTTTAAATTTAATTTAAAGATATTTGCTATGTGTTCTTTGTTCTTGTTTACAACAGTGATAGCTTAATTTTATTTAAGCTAGGATGATTATTTTGATTAAATAACTTTTATTTTATTCATGCTTATAACATCTGTGCCTCAATCGATCATGTTTTCAGTTAAAATCAAGTCTGTATTTCGTTCATATATGATTGAAATGCACCTGAATTAGCTGAGCGATCCTAACCAGACAATGGCTAATGGACGCATAATTGAAATGTGCATGCTCAATTTAGATCCTAACCCGATTGAATTGTAGGTTGCATAACAACTCTAACCAAGCTCTGTTACCTGCATAGTTTTTAGATTTGTGTGATTAAATTGTTTCAAACCTAATACGTCCCTGTTACCTCACACGAATGCTAAGAAACCCTTAGTAAATAAGGATCAGTAAAATGTGTATTTACTAAGTAAAGGATTCTGAAAGGACCTAATGTGGTAACCATACTCATGAAAGATCGAGTTGCCGAATGTTTTTTCGAATGTTATTCAGCATGTTGATAATAAATTGAGTTTAATTAAAATAATTATCCTAGTTTATTTATGTTATAATTGTTACAAATTGTGTTTAATCTTACCAAAGTTTATTTCATTCATATAGTTTGCATACTTAGGATAATTTGCATTAGGGATCATTGCATTTAGTTTAATATATTTTAATCACCACTTCTCAACTATATTGTGTTTTTATTTATCAAATTGTTAATATAATTTTACAAATTAAGTGACTTAGCATAAATTCAATCCCTGTGGAAACGATAACTCGATACTTACTTATTACTTGATAACGACTGTGTACACTTGCACAGACCCCAGCGTTACAATGATTATGCTAGTACAATGCATATAAAATGAGTAAGAAAAGGGAATGAAATAGTAAGTACTTAATTGGGATTTTTTATGATGTTATAAAAGGTTTAATGTGATAAATGATGTAATTGGATGTAAGCAAATTGTTAATGCTATGGATGAATCTACCTATGTCATGGATAAATACACTAAATCAGGAATTAATAATGTTGTTTAGGCTTATGATAAGCATTGGGGACGGAATGTAAGTAAATAGAAAGATATATAATCTTAATAAAGTTTGATGATTATATATTATGTTTCATGAAATCCTATCATGTTATGAATGGTCAATAAATATGCGACATTAATGAACTTATTCATTTGTGAGTTGATGATTATGGTTTGATAAGTCATGAGGCATTGGTATAGGTTTATATTTAACTTATAAATTTCATTATTGAAATGAAATATTATGCTTAAATTTTATACGAACTTACTAAGAATACATTTCTTACGTAGTTATTTTCCTTTAGTTTATAGATTATTGGAAGCTCGATCGATTTGGAAGCTAATCAGAGATTCATCCCACTATCCAACAATTTTATCGATGGATTTTGAGGCTTTGATCGTGGTTATAATGGCATGTATAGGTGGACTATTTCTAATGTTTAGATAATGATATTGATGTATGGTTTTATGATTGTTGACATTTTGGCAGTTTTGGGCTTTTTGGCTAATGTTGAAATGGTTAGTGATGATATGGTTGGGATGGCCAAATTTGTATTCTTCTGTGTGATATTGGCATGAAATGTTGCTTTGAATTTGTGAAACTTAAGTTATTTCGATACCTTAATGGTTGGTGTTTATAAGATCAAATTGATGTAGGATTTGTGGCCAAAGTGATAACTATTGGCATGGTTGAAAAATGATCATTTATGGCATGTATTGATATAGAATTTAAATCAAATATGTTTAGTTGAATGATGACCATTTGGACATTAATTTTGTATGTATATATATTGGTTGTTGGAACCATTTGGAAATGCCTAGATTGGTAAGATTTAAATGGTTTTGATGGATGTGAGAAGTTGTCCAAATGATAAGGCCATTTTGATATGTTTTGATATGGAAACAAGTTAATTATTAAATGGTTGAATATGCACATGTTTAGGTATGTTTAATGTATGAGTTTGATGTGCCTTTATGGCATATTAGTTGAATGGAATTTTGTAATTTGGAATTGGTCATTTTATGCATGATTGAACATGTTTTGATACCTTGGTCATATGTACGAATGGCTTGTTTAGGTGTACTTGAATTGGGTGAAAGAAATGACTTGGATTTGGCCTACTTGTTGTCCACATAGCATAAGACACGGGCGTGTGTCTCAGCCGTAAGTGACACACGGCCATGCAACACGGCCGTGTGTCCCTTGTAGGTTTTAATGGTTGCATATCAAAAGTTACTCGGCCTAGCACATGGGCATGTGGCTTCGCCGTGTGACCCAAGTCAGAGAGTTACACGGGCACGGACACCGGCTAGGACACTATCGTGTGTCCCTACTTTAAAAACCCACACAGCTTGAGACGCAAGTGTGTGTCTCAGTTGTGTAAGTCACACAGCCTGGCCGTACGGCCGTGTGACCATTGCAGTGTGAATTTTTTATCTTTTTCCATAAAGTTTTAAATGTTTTCGATTTAGTCCCAAACTGTTTCGAAAGTGTTTCTATGGCCTCGAGGGCTCGAATAAGGGAAAATATTCATGTGTTTGAATGGAATATGATATGATTCATGAAATTGAAATGAAATTTTTGATGGTATAGTTTTATGGTAATGCTCTGTAACCCTATTCTGGTGATGGATACAGGTTATGAGTGTTACATTTAGTGGTATCAGAGCTACGGTTTAGTCGGTTCTCTGACTGAACATAGCATGTATGAAATCTAGAAATACATGCCATTATATAACCTATTATCCTGTGATGCCTCCTGACTCTGATGAAATTTGTTTCTTTTCTTTAGAAAGATATGTTTTTCAACTGAGCTAATTTCGATAATGTTGAAAGCGATACTCAAGTATCTGATTAATAAGTTGCTTTGGATGAGTAGAAACTCATAAAGGTAAGAGAAAAAGTTCATAATGTTATGTTGTTAATGAATGTAATGTTTTCTGTATTCTTGGGAGTTAAATTTAAAGGCTTTATGATCTCTACCCCCTCACCTGCATAGTCTTCGTCAACGAAATTTACAAGAATTATGTTGATTAAGTCTGCAAAAGAGAAGCTGAATAGTTCAACAATTAAATTAGTAATATTGTGGTCAAAGTTGAGAACTTGTTAGTAAGTAAAGAAAGTTCTAGAAGAAATATTAGATATCTTTTCTGAAGATCATTCAGGATATGCAATGTTGCTGTTATAGAAAAAGTGACTCACGGGTAATCGACTTCATTAGGTATGATATCTAAGGTATAGATTGATCGGGATTTCTTTTGAATTGATTTCTTCAGTGAATGGGATAATCTAGAGTCCTCAATGACTTTAGCAATTATTGGGATAGCATTTGAACTGAAAATGTATCTAAATGCAATGGTTATGGCCAGGTAACTTACAACAATCTCTTCTGGGTATTCTATAGGTTCTTTTATTCTAAGAGGTATATTTAATTGTTCATAATCAGAGGTGATTCTTATCATAAAAGAATGCTAGCTAACCATAATGTTAGACGGAAGTATTGTTAGGCTGGTTGATTTATGATCATCATTTCTCTATTTTTCTTTGGCATTCTATTCAATTATGTTCGGTAGAAGATTCAACGATAACACTCATATGATGCTATTTTATTTCTTCTACTGGTTGATGCTCTAAAATATATATATGCAATTTATGTTGTCTTTGTCACAACTGATTCCAGTGAGTATGAATGATATTTTTCTTCTGGATTTTCTTTGGGGTATCGTTAATCTCTTTATTATTCAATATGGGTTGTATTCTCAGAGATTCAGTAGAGCTCCACATCTTGGATTTCATTATCTCGGTTTTCTTCTCGTTCTTATTGTTTAATATATTAAGCACAGTTCATTTGTAAGGGATATTCATTGGTCGGAAGTAATTACATCTATTATAGTTATAATTCCTGGTTCGATCATTGGAGCACGGTGATATAGATCTCAGATTATAGAGGTTGTATTACTGCATTGGTTATTATTAGGACTACATTCAGTTTTCCTCTTTTGTCTTGGATTGCACTATTGATATTTGAGTTATTGTTCTATCTATATGGTTGTAACACCAATTTCACTATAGCATTATGCTTTTGACTTTTCTGATGGCTACGGATTCGATATGGTTCAAAGTTTCATTATATATCCCATTTCTAGCTTTCATTAAAAGGATAGGTAACGACAAAATTATAGACGGTGGAAGATTGAGCTTAAACTTGTGTGTTGGATCTCATTCCTCAGGTAATCTTGATTTATGTCAATGAGTTAAAACGGGATGTTATGTTTCGTTTGAGTTAATGCAGTTTGTAGAGATCTTTAATTGATATTCTGAGGAATTATGATGGATTGTATGTCTGGGTTATCTTGACAATAAAAGGAATGGATTATTCTGAAATGTTATTATTCGATAGATAAGATTGACCTAGTTGTTTTAATCATAGCAGGTTATTCATTTGAAAAGTTAATTGAGCTATATGCATTTGAGTTTATACTCAAGTCCGAGAGTAAATTTTGTGCATTCACAGATAATTAGATAGACAGTCTGAATAAAGAATTCATATTCTTGAAGATATGGTACAAAAATATATATATCAGATCAGTTATAATCAGAAAATGTCATTATAGGTTAAAGTCGTCTCGATAGTTGAAGCTGTCGTACTTGTGTTAATTGATATTGCTTGACGCTTTCTATGTGAGGGGAACAAATATTAGTTGGAAACTACAGATACAAATATTTCAGAAGCATAGTTTGATAATACGGGTTTCTCGGTTATGTTTCGTCAGTCTATCACTAGGAATTTCTTGGTAGCTATACTACTAATGATAAGTTATGACAGGAGAAAATCATAGCTGCTCAGTTAAGTTCTAATATAGTATCAAGTTTTAATATGGTTTAGATGCGAGCTCTAAATCGAGATGAGTTATAATTGACTTATTTATGGATTGCCATTAAGAAGATGACAGAATGATTTGATGTGATGGCTTTTATCAAGTGAGAAATTTCGAGGACGAATTTTTCGTAAGGGGGGAAGAGTTGTAACACTCATTTTTAAGTGGTGTCGAAATAGTGGTTTCGAGGCCACCAAATTTGGCGAGTAAGTTCATAAATATTATTATTTAATATTTACGAGTTAAACATGGTTCTCAAAAGGATTTTCATATAGTGATTTTTGTTATATAAGCGATTTATTAAGTTCAAGTGGTAAGACCCTAAGGTCAAGTGGTTTTAGAAAATGAGGTATCGAAACCTTGTTTCTATAAACCAAGCTATAAATATTTTTATAAATGTTTACAGAGTATCCTTAAGGTGGTATTAAAGTTTCACTGAAAAATTTGAACGTTTCAATAGTTAATTAATTATAAAGGACTACATCGTAAAAGATGTAAAATTTAATAGCTATAGCATTATTTGTATCTAATGGATATAAAAACATGAAACGAGGGCCTAAATTAGTAAGTCAACCAATTCAGAGGATAGTGGATGAACATGGCTTCGCATTTGATGAAATTTCGTTGAGTTTTTAAGGGTAAAATGGTAATTGATAATTAAATAAAATAAAATAAAACCGAAATGTTTTATCATCATTTTCATGTCTTATTCACCAAAATTGAAAGAATAAAAACTCCATGGAAGGCTTTGAAGCTTCAGCTTTCTCTTTGTAAATGCATGTAAGTATGTTTTAGCCCAATTTTTAATAATTTTTATGTTTTTGAGATCGTTGCAAGTAGGTCTAGCTAGCCCTTACCTTAAATTTTGAAACTGTTAAAGATTCTAAATATTGGCATTGATGAATCTATGTGATTTTAGTTAATAAATGATGAATTTGAGATGTTGGTTAATATTTAAAAGTATTTTGTTAAGTAATTTTGATAAATTTTATGATAAGGGAGTAAATTGTTAAAATAGTAAAAATACAAGGATTTGATGTGAAATTATTACAAATGTGAGCTACTTTGTGTGCCATGAATATTCGGCTGATGTGAATTGGCATTAAAAATTGTTAATTTGTATGTTTTAGGCTTAAAGACTAAATTAAATAAAAATAAAATTTTAGGGGCAATTTTGTAAAAATAGAAAAATGACTAAATTGTATAAAATACATTGTTTTACTGTCCAAATTAATATATTGAACAAAATTATCAATTTAGATCAAGATTGAGTGGAAAATCGAGGAGAATAGAAAATTACCAAAATGTCCTTGTACTTTGTCATTTCTGCAATTTAGTCAAGTAAGTTCGTATGAACTGAATTCTATATAGTGTTGATTAAATTGAATGTAAGTATGTGAATCTATTGTGATTGAATCAATATATATATGTTATTATGCATTCTATCCTGTAAAGAAACGATGGAAATTCAACGACGTACGACGACTATCGAGCCCCGTTTGAACCTTAGGAATATATTGGATACAAGTGACATGTCATTAGGGTTTCCATGTTTCGGATGCTAGTCCTGAATGTCCTACTGTTGGTTGAGTTGCGACATTTGTTGAGGATACTTGACAGGTTGTGTGAGTAGCACCATGTAGCTACATTCCAACCGACAGCTTGTGTGAGTGGACCCATTTATGGCTCGTATGAGCATCTATGAAAAGGGATGGTTACGAACATAGAATATGAAAAGGGATGGTTTCAACCAATGAATATGAAAAGGGATGGTTTCGACCATCGTTTAGCACACTTTATGTGAGCTTTCCCGCATATCCGATACTATTATAAGTGGTTCAACGGGCATGAAAAATGGATGAATCGGTAAGGTTTTCAATTGATTTCACTACGACAATTATCGAAAGGTATGATGTATCGATGATCAAAGTATGAACATTCATGATTATGAAAAGTATGATTTAAGTGATGTTATGTTTATTTACCATATCTTACCATATGATGATATTGCTAAGTTATGTGTTTAATCACTAGCTTGTGGCTATGGTTAATGTTATGTGTTATGGAAATGAAATAGTAAGTGTTCAATATGAACCAAGACATGTATGTATGAAATACTTTGAAATGGTGAGCTACATGAAAAATATGTTATGTTGAGATGGATGATAAATCCAATTGAATCATGCTCAAGTATAATGGTTATCCATGTCAAATTCATATGAATCATGTTTAAATGAACTAACATGTGTTGTTGATGTGCTTAAGATTATGCCAAGCTTGTGGATATGATTGATGTTTATTATTATGCTTATACTATGCATATGAAAAGGGAATGAAATGGTAAGTACGTAATTGGGATTTGTTATGATGTTATAAAAGGTTTAATGTGATAAATGATGTAATTGGATGTGAGCAAATTGATAATGTTATGGATGAATCTACCTATGTCATGAATAAATACACTGAATTAGGAATTAATAATGTTGTTTAGGCTTATGATAAGCATTGGGGACGGAATGGAAAGTAAGTAAATAGAAAGATATATAATCTTATATAAAGGTTGATGATTATATATTATGTCTCATGAAATCCTATCATGTTATGAATGGTCAATAAATATGCGACATTAATTAACTTATTCATTTGTGAGTTGATGATTATGGTTTGATAAGTCTTGAGGCATCGGTATAGGTTTATATTTAACCTATAAATTTCATTATTGGAATGGAATATTATGCTTAAATTTTGTATGAACTTACTAAGCATACATTGCTTACGTAGTTATTTTCCTTTAATTTACAGATTACCTAGAGCTCAGCCGGGTTAGAAGCTAGTCAGAGATCCATCACACTATCCAACAATTTTATCGGTAGATTGCGAGGCTTTGATCATGGTTATAATGGCATGTATAGGTGGACTATGTCTAATGTTTAGATAATGATATTGATGTATGGTTTTATGATTGATGACATTTTGCCAGTTTTGGGTTTGATGGCTAATGTTGAAATGGTTTAGTGATGATATGTTTGGAATGGGAAAATTGGTATGCTAGTGTGTGATATTGTCATGAAATGTTACTTTGAATTTGTGAAACTTATGTTATTTTGATGCCTTGATGGTTGGTGTTTATATGATCAAATTGATGCATGATTTGTGGCCAAAGTGATAATTGTTGGCATTGTTGCAAAATGATCATTTATGGCATGTATTGATATAAAATTTACATCAAATATGTTTAGTTGAATTATGACCATTTGGACATTAATTTGGCATGTACATATATTGGTATTTCGAACCATTTGTAAATGCCTAGATTGGTAAGATTTAAATGGTTTTGATGCTTGTGAGAATTGGTCCAAATGGTAAGGTCATTTTGATATATTTTGATATGGAAACAAGCTAATGGATATATTGTTAAATATGCACATGTTTAGGTATATTTAATGTATGTGTTAGAGGCATATTAATGGAATATTGGTTGAATGGAATTTGGTAATTTGAAATTGGTCCAAATTGGTTGAATGGCTTGTTTAGGTGTACTTGAATTGGGTGAAAGAAATGGTTTGGATTTGGCCTATTTGTTGTCCGGACGACCTAAGACATAGGGGTGTGTCTCAACCGTGTGTGACACATGGCCCTACGACACGACCGTGTGTCCCCTGTAGGTTTTAATGGTTGCATTTTGAAAGTTACACGGCCTGGCACACAGGCTGGGATACGGTCGTGTGACCACTACAGTGTGAAATTTTTATCTTTTTCCATGAAGTTTAAAATGTTTCTGATTTAGTCCTGAACCATTTCTAAAGTGTTTTTAAGGCCTGGAGGGCTCGAATAGGGGACGATATGCATGTGTTTGAATGGAATATGGTATGACTCATGAAATTTTTAAAATGAAAGTTTTGATGTTACAGTTTTATAGTAATGCTCTATAACCCTATTTCAGCGACGGATACAGATTAATTTGTTATAGAGAGACTCCATTCGGGTAGGGTCGAGTTATTTTCCAGCGTTGCTGAGATGACCCCCACCGTAGTCGAATACTGGCCGGAGGCTATGGAGAGGATCTTAGATGATATGGAGTGCACAACTAAACAAAAGCATAAAGGGATGGTGCCATTTCTACGAGATGAGGCCTACCGCTGGTGGTAGGGCATTGTGAAAGGTACCAAAGCCGATTGATTGGTGTGGGAATATTTTTTGGATGTCTTCTAGAAGAAATACGTGGGCACAAGGTACATTGAGGCCAGGAGACTGGACTTCATTGAGCTCAGGCAGGATGACATGTTCGTGACTAAAAACGTGAAACATCCCGATTTTGGGCCTAGTCGAAACAGTGGTTTTGGGACCACAAATCCGATGAGGAAAAATTTATTTTTACTATATTTTTATGGCCTACAATTTCACTAAATGATTTCGTGAAAATTTCGTTCGAAAATTTCGATGTTTGGGCACTCAGTTTAGTCAAAAGGACTAAATTGTAAAAAGTGAAAAAGTTAAGTTCTACATGTTAGAGGTGTCCAATTGTTATGAAATTTTACATTGGAGGTATTTATATGGTAATTAGACCATTGGTTAAGTTATGGACAAAAATGGATATGAGATAACTGAAATAGGAAATTTTTAAGTTAGGGGCATTTTGGTAATTTGGTAATTAAAATGAATTAAAAGGGAAAAAGATGGCAAATTGTGCTCATCTTCTTCATTTGGCTTAAATTAGCAAGGGGGAAGCCATATTTATGGTTTTCAAGCTTCCAAGCTCCATAGTAAGTGATGCCAAGCCCCGTTTTAATGTTCTTTACATTTTTAGAGTCCTGGTAACTTGATTTAGCTTATTCTAGCAAAATTTAACCTAGGGTTCATATTTGGAAAAGTACCCATAGGTGAAATGTGTTTATTTTGATGTTTTATGGTAGAATATGAAGCTTGGAATTATGTTAAACAACTTTTGCTAAGCGATTGTAAGTGACAACGAGTAGAACGACATAATTGGTAAAAATACCTAATGTTCATAAGTAAGTGTTAGAGTGGGAATTTGATGTTGCCATATAATGGAAAAATGTTCATCATGTCATAAAACATAAGAATAAGGGATGAAGTTTAATTTCCGAGATTTGGGGTAAAAGTGTAATTATGAAAAAGTTTAGGGGCAAAATCATAATTTTTCCAAAGTTTGAGTCAAGGATTGTTTTGATGAATGTTAGTATTAAATAAGATAAATTTTCTATTATAGATCAAGAAGAACAAAATTCAGAGTTAGATCGGGGAAAGAAAAAGGTTGAAGACTAAAGTGCTAGATTTGATCATATTTTGTATCGAGGTAAGTTTACAATAAATAAATTCAATATTTCAATAATTATTATTAATGCTGTTATTTTCCAGCATTATGTAATTACTTCATGAAATTATTTAATGTTGACTTAAGTATGAGATGACAGAGAATTAGTGATACAAGCCCCGTTAAAACATTAGGAATGTATTGGATACAAATGTCATGACATTTGGGTAAAGATATCCCATGTAAGACCATGTATGGGACATGACATTGGCATCATTGAGATTATGAGAGGTCCCATGTAAGACCATGTCTGGGACATGGCGTTGGCACCGAGATGAGAGGTCCTCCGTAAGACCATGTCCAGGACATGGCGTTGGCACCGATATAAGAACTCCTATGTAAGACCATATCTGGGGTATGGAATTGGCAGTACAAAAAACATCCCATGAAAGACTATTTCTAGGACATAGCTTTGGCATGTATTATCAGACAAGAGACCCGAGTATCCTTAGTATTCCAAATGATTTAACGGGCTAGTAAATAGACCATGTTACATGAAAGTTTAGATAAAAGCAAAATAATAAATTCAGGTGAGTTATAAGGATTGAGTTATAAGGATTGAGACTATCTCAGTTATCAGTTGAGAAAGAAATTTTAGCAAGGGAGGAGTAAGTTATACTCATGAGTTATTTAAGTAAGCAAGTAAGTAAACAAGTAAGTGAGTAAGTAAAGAAGGGAGTAAAGATTCTAATGTTTGATGAAATTTATGAGTATGATTATTTATTATAAATGTTGTTATTTATTTACTTGTAAACTTACTAAGCTTTATGCTTACTTTCTTTATTTTCCTTCTTTTTATAGTATCGCCAAGTCAGTTCGAGGATCACAAGGACGTCGGAGTTCGTCTCACACTATCTACAGACATCTCGATATTATGTGATTTTTAAACGTGTAAAGCTATGGCATCTATAGAGACTTAGTCATTTTGAGTGTGTTTATATGATATGGCTAATGGTTAGCTATTGAAATGACTAATTCAGAACATGTGTGGTGTTACGAATGCCTAGGTGACAGTTTATACCTAAAAAATATGAAAGAGTAAAAATTTGCAATGAAATAGTTTAGGGACAGTAGCAGTGACGTGACTTTGAAAATTCACCAAGGATAGTATAAAATGAATTTGAGAGTGAATGATATATATAATTAAATCCTATCGAGTCTATTTTCGTAGAAAAATAATGGTGTGGGTAAAGGAATTTTATATTCTGATATATTTAATTTTTGTTAGACAGGATCAGAATGGTTTTTGGAGTCCCCTGTTCTGACTTTTTAAAATCATTAAAAATTGTACAAACATAATTATGAGTTATAATTTATATTTATAGATTACTTAGTGAGTTTATTTTCTGTAGAAAAATAATGGTGTGGGTAAATGAATTTTATATTCTGATATATTTAATTTTAGTTAGACAGGATCAGAATGGTTTTTGGAGTCCCCTGTTTTGACTTTATAAAATCATTAAAAATTGTACAAACATAATTATGAGTTATAATTTATATTTATAGATTACTTAGTGAGTTTATTTTCTGTAGAAACAAGTGAAAACACCATATGAAAATCATACGATGAGAAAATTGATTTTTAGTGAATAAAGGCAGAACCGTCAAGCAGTGAAACAGGGGAATTTTAATGATTAAACTGTACTAATTGGCTAATCCAAAAATTCTAAAAATTTTATGGTAAGATAATATATGAGTATAATTTTAGGAAAAATTTATAGATCTAAATTCTGAGTTTCGTAAGTCGAGTTATAATTAAATTAGTGACTACTGCGCAGGTGCACAGCATTGTGGTGAACAGCAAAATAAATTTTAAAAGCAAATTTTTATGCTCTGAACTTGTAATTTAAATCAGATAATGCCTCGTGCTCGACTCTGGAAATTGTCTCGGGTAAGGGGTGTTACATTTATTGGTATCAGAGCCAAGGTTTAGCCGATTCTCAGAATATTCAGTATGAATAAAAGTCTAGCTATACATGTCATACTTGTATTTTGATAGTGTGACGACTCCTTACGATTTAAAAATGTTTTCTTTTGTAGCTATGGATCCCGAACGAGCTGGTACAGTTGATGTAGAGAGTAATGCGCCCGCTCCTGCAGAAGGGATGGTGCCACAAGGTGTTAGTGAAAGGCCATTTATAGGTAGTCAGGGGGGAGGGGCTCGAGAAGCCTTCTTCCAAGCTATGAATGAATGGTTTGCCACGTTCGTTTGTACGAATCCTACTGTTA
Organism: Gossypium hirsutum; assembly: GCF_007990345.1. NCBI lineage: Eukaryota > Viridiplantae > Streptophyta > Magnoliopsida > Malvales > Malvaceae > Gossypium > Gossypium hirsutum. The sequence goes on from NC_053444.1 coordinate 35,241,608, forward strand.
GACCTCCACCCCCTCATGATTTTCAGATCCCCCATGTAGCTCCCCTAGTTACAGGTACAGGTATAGTTATAAGAGAAAGGCCACCAATTGATAAGATCAGAAAACAAGGGGCTGAAGAGTTTCGGGCTACTAAAGATGATGATGCAGAGAGAGCAAAATTTTGGCTCGAGAATACTATTAGAGTCTTTGATTAGTTATCTTGTACACTTGAGGAATTCATGAAGTGTGTTGTTTCACTTCTCAGAGATTTGGCCTATCATTGGTGGAAGACTCTTGTATCAGTTGTACCAAGTGAGAGAGTTACGTGAGATTTCTTTCAAGAGGAGTTTCATAAAAAGTATATCAGTCAGAGATTTATTGACCAGAAAAGAAAAGAATTCCTTGAGTTAAAGCAGGGTAAGATGACTGTTATTGAGTATGAACGTGAATTTGTCAGACTCAGCAAGTATGCTCGAGAGTGTGTATGTACAGAAGCTATTATGTGCAAAAGATTTGAAGATGGGCTCAATGATGATATCCAACTGTCAGTTGGTGTTCTAGAGATAAAGAGTTTGTTGTTCTAGTTGAGAGAGCCTGTAAGGCAGAGAAGTTGTTAAAAGAAAAAGAAAAGGGCAAAGCTAAAATTGAAGTTTAAGACACGAAGAAAAGGCAGATGAGTAGATCATTTCAGTCTACATCCAAGAGGCCTAGAGAGTTCTCTATTAGATCAAAATTTTTAGTAGGGTATCCTAGCCGAAATAGAGGTAGAGGATTTGTGGGTTCAAGAGCTCAGACTACTATAGCTGCAAGTGTGGGTAGTGCTCGACCATCTAGACCAGAGTGTGCTTAGTGTGGTAGACGTCATCTCGGTGAGTGCCAAGAAAATGAAAATGCTTGTTTCAGATGTGGTGCACTAGATCATTTTATTCAAGATTGTCCCGAAACAGGTAAAAGAGAAGTAATATCGAGTGCAAGATCGGGAAATGCTCCTATTAGAGGCAGACCACAGAGGAATCTGGTAGTTGGAGCAAGTACCAAGGGTATGTCTAGGGACTCAGCAGCTAGATCAGATGTTAGAACACCCGCAAGGACTTATGCTATTCTCGCTCGCAAAGAGGCATCCTCCCCCAATGTAATTACGGGTACATTTTCTGTCTATGATACTAGTGTTATTGCTTTGATTGATCCAGGTTCGACCCATTCCTATGTTTGTATGAGATTGATTCCTAGTATGAACATGCCCATAGAATCTACCGAATTTGTGAATAAAGTATCAAATCCATTAGGCCAGTATGTGTTAGTAGACAAAGAATGTAAAAATTGCCCTTTGATGATTAGAGGTCACTATTTTCCGGCTAATATCATGCTATTGCCATTTGATGAGTTTGATGTGATTCTTGATATGGATTGGTTGACTGTCCATGATGTCATAGTGAATTATGGAAAGAAATACATTGAGTTGAAATGCAAAAATAGTGATATTATTCGAGTTAATTCAGAAGAGTCAGATAGTTCTCTTACCGTGATTTCTGTTATGTCTGCTCAGAAATGTTTGACAAAAGGGTATGAAGCTTATCTTGTTTTTGTATTGAATACTAAAGATCCAGAGTTGAAAATTGAATCAGTGTTAGTAGTTTGTGAGTTTTCCAATGTTTTCTGAAAGAATTGCCAGGTTTGCCTCTTATTAGAGAAGTTGAGTTTGGTATTGAGTTGATTCCAGGTACAACTCCTATTTCTATTGCTCCTTGTAGAATGGCTCCATTGGAATTGAAAGAATTGAAAGTTCAGTTGTAGGAATTAACTGATAAAGGTTTTGTAAGGCCTAGCTGTTCTCCGTGGGGTGCACCAGTGCTTTTTGTGAAAAAGAAAGATGGTTCGATGAGGTTGTGTATAGATTATCGACAGCTTCATAAAGTCACAATAAATAATAAATATCCACTGCCTAGAATTGTTGATCTGTTTGACCAATTGAAGGGATCCACTATGTTCTCCAAGATAGATTTGAGATCTGGTTATTATCAGTTATGGGTTAAAGAATCAGATGTTCCGAAGACTGCTTTCCGGACTAGGTATGGTCACTATGAGTTTCTTGTGATGCCATTTGGTTTGACTAATGCTCCTGCCATATTCATGGATTTAATGAACCGAATCTTTCGATTGTACTTGGACAAGTTTGTAGTTCTGTTTATTAATGATATTCTGATTTATTCTCCTAATGATACTGAACATGCCGAACATACCGAACATTTGAGAACAGTTTTACAGATTTTGAGAGATAATAAGATTTATGCCAAGTTTAGTAAAAGTGAGTTCCGGCTTCGTAAAGTTGGATTCCTTGGACACATTGTCTCAGGTGATGGTATTAAAGTTTATCCGAGTAAAATGTTAGCAATTGTTAATTGGAAGCCTCCTAGAAATGTATCAGAGGTTAGAAGCTTTCTTGGATTAGCTAGTTATTACAGACGATTTGTAAAAGGATTTTCCATGATAGCTACCCTGTTGACAAGGTTGTTACAAAAAGATGTTATGTTTGAATGGACTGCAAAATGTCAGTAGATTTTGACAAGTTAAAGGCATTGCTGACTGAAGCTCCTGTTTTAGTACAGCCAGAACCAGGTAAAGAATTTGTGAATTACAGTGATGCATCCTTGAATGGATTGGGTCGTGTACTTATGCAGGAAGATAAAGTAATAGCATATGCTTCCAGAAAGTTAAAGCCACATGAGAAAAACTACCCGACACACGATTTAGAGCTAGCTGCCATTGTATTTGCGTTAAAGATCTGGAGACATTACTTGTACGGTGAGAAGTGTCGAATATTCACTGACCATAAAAGTTTGAAATACTTGATGATTTAGAAAGATTTGAATTTGAAGCAATGAAGATGGCTAGAATTGATTAAAGATTATGAGCTAGTGATCGATTATCACCCGGGTAAGGCAAATGTTGTTGCTAATGCCTTGAGTAGAAAGTCTTTATTTACATTGAGTGCTTTGAATACTAGTTTGGCTTTATCAGATGACGGTTCTATTTTAGCTGAGCTGAGAGCTAACCGATGTTTCTTGAAGAAATCTGTAAAGCTCAGAACAATGACAATGAGTTGCAAGCTAAAAGAGCTCAGTGCGAGTCAGGTGTAGAGTCTAATTTTCAGATTCGTTCTGATGGTTGTTTGATGTTCAAAAATTAGATATGTGTACCGAATAATGATGAGCTTATTCGAAAGATCTTACAGGAAGCACATAGCAGTTCTTTGTCTATTCACCTAGGTAGTACAAAGATGTATAATGATGTGAAGAAAATATACTGGTGGGCAGGAATGAAAAGAGATATTTCAGAATTTGTTTTTAGATGCTTGATCTGTCAACAGATAAAGGCCAAACATTAGGTACCTTCAGGTTTATTGCAGCCTGTGTTAGTTCTTGAGTGGAAACGAGACCGAGTTACCATGGATTTTGTAGCAGGGCTGCCATTGACACCAAAAAAGAAAGATGTAGTATGGGTTGTGATTGATAAGTTAACGAAGTCAGCTCATTTTATTCCAGTTCGTATGCATTATTCACTTAACGAGTTAGCTGAATTGTATGTTTCAGAGATAGTCAGACTACATGGGGTACCATTATCGATTATCTTAGACAGAGATCCGAGATTTACTTCGTGATTTTGGAGGAAATTGTAGGAAGCTTTGGGTACAAAGTTGAACTTCAATACAACTTTCCATCCTCAGACCGATGGCAAGTCAAAGAGAGTTATTCAGCTACTTGAAGATATGCTCAGATGTTGTGTTTTAGAATTTCGAGGCAGTTGGGAGAAATATTTGCCGTTGGTAGAGTTTGCCTATAATAATAGTTATCAATCGAGTTTGAAGATGGCTCCTTATGAAGCTTTGTATGGACGTAAGTTCGTACGCATTTGTATTGGACAGAGCTTAAGGAAAATCAGGTTTACAGGGTTGATTTAGTCAAAGAAACGGAAAAGAAAGTAAAAGTTATCAGAGATGGTTTAAAAGCAGCTTCAGACAGACAGAAGTCTTATGCAAATTTAAAAAGAAAAGAGATCGAGTATCAAGTTGGTGACAAAGTGTTTTTGAATGTATCCCCGTGGAAGAAAATTTTTAGATTTCGCAAGAAAGGCAAACTCAGTCCACGTTTCATTTGACCGTTCGAGGTGATTGAAATAATTCGACCCTTAGCATATCGGTTAGCTTTACCAATTGAGTTAAAGAAGATTCATAATGTATTCCATGTGCCTATGTTACGTCATTACCGTTCCGATCTGTCACATGTGATCTCACCGACAGAGGTTGAGATTCAGCCAGACATGACTTATGTTGAAGAACCAGTTAAAATTCTAGATAGAGAGATCAAGTAACTAAGGAACAAGAGTATTGCACTTGTGAAAGTGTTATGGAATAGGCATGGGGTTGATGAGGCTACATGGGAGCCCAAAGAGGCTATGAGAAAACAGTACCCAAATTTCTTCACAGGTAAGATTTTTGGGGACGAAAATCCCTAAAAGAGGGGAGAAATATAACATCTTGATTTTGGGCCTAGTTGGAACAGTGGTTTCAGGACCACAAATCCGATGAGGAAAAATATTTTTTTACTATATTTTTATGGCCTAAAATTTCACGAAATGATTTCTTGAAAATTTCGTTCAAAAATTTTGACGCTTGGGCATTCAATTTAGTCAAAAGGACTAAATTGTAAAAAGTGCAAAAGTTGAGTTCTACATGTTAGAGGTGTCCAATTGTTATGAAATTTTAAATTGGAGGTCTTTATATGGTAATTAGACCATTGGTTAAGTTATGGACAAAAATGGACATGAGATAACTGAAATAGAAAATTTTTAAGTTTGGAACATTTTGGTAATTTGGTAATTAAAATGAATTAAAAGGGAAAAAGATGACAAATTCTGCTCATCTTCTTCATTTGGAAGAAATTAGCAAGGGGGGAAGCCATAGTTAGGGTTTTCAAGCTTCCAACCTCCATAGTAAGTGATCCCAAGCCCCGTTTTTAATGTTCTTTACGTTTTTCGAGTCCTGGTAACTTGATTTAGCTTATTCTAGCAATAATTTAACCTAGGGTTCATATTTGGAAAAATACCCGTAGGTGAAATGTGTTTATTTTGATTGTTTTATGGTAGAATATGAAGCTTGGAATTATGTTAAACAACTTTTGCTAAGCGATTTTAAGTGAAAACGAGTAAAACGACACAATCTATAAAAATACCTAATGTTCATAAGTAAGTGTTAGAGTGGGAATTTGATGTTGCCATAGAAGGGGAAAATGTTCATCATGTCATAAAGCATAAGAATAAGGGATGAAATTTAATTTTCGAGCTTTGGGGCAAAACTGTAATTATGCAAAATTTTTGGGGCAAAATCGTAATTTATCCAAAGTTTGAGTCAAGGATTGTTTTGATAAATGTTAGTCTTAAATAATATAAATTTTCTATTATAGATCAAGGAGAACAAAATTCGGAGTTAGACCGGGGAAAGAAAAAGGTTGAAGACTAAAGTGCTAGATTTGATCATATTTTGTACCGAGGTAAGTTTATGATAAATAAATGCAATATTTCAATAATTTTTATTAATTCTGTTATTTTCCAGCAATTATGTAATTATTCCATGAAATTATTTAATGTTGACTTAAGTATAAGATGACAGAGAATTAGTGATACAAGCCCGGTTGAAACATTAGGAATATATTGGATACAAATGTCATGACATTTGGGTAAATAGATCCCATGTAAGACCATGTCTAGGATATGACATTGGCATCATTAAGATTATGAGTTGTCCCATGTAAGACCATGTCTGGGACATGGCGTTGGCACCGAGATGAGAGGTCCCCCGTAAAACTATGTTTGGGACATGGCATGGGCACCGATATGAGAACTCCCATGTAAGACCATATCTAGGGTATGGCATTGGCAGTACAGAAAACATCCCATGAAAGACTATGTCTAGGACATAGCTTTGGAATGTATTATCAGACAAGAAACCCGAGTATCCTTAGTATTCCAAGTGATTCAACGGGCTAGTAAATTGACCATGTTACATGAAAGTTCAGATAAAAGCATAATAATAAATTCAGGTGAGTTATAAGGATTGAGAATATCTCAGTTATCAGTTGAGAAATAAATTTTAGCAAGGGAGGAGTAAGTTATACTCATGAGTTATTTAAGTAAGCAAGTAAGTAAACAAGTAAGTGAGTAAGTAAAGAAGCGAGTAAAGATTCTGAGTAAGTAAAGAAGCGAGTAAAGATTCTAATGCTTGATGAAATTTATGAGTATGATTAGTTATGATAAATGTTGTTATTTATTTACTTGTAAACTTACTAAGCTTTATGCTTACTTTTTTTATTTTCCTTATTTTTATAGTATCGCCAAGTCAGTTCGAGGATCACAAGGACGTCGGAGTTCGTCTCACACTATCTACAGACATCTCGGTATTATGTGATTTCGAAACGTGTAAAGCTATGGCATGTATAGAGACTTAGTCATTTTGAGTGTGTTTATATCATATGGCTAGTGGTTAGCTATTGAAATGGCTAATTAAGAACATGTGTGGTGTTATGAATGCCTAGGTGATAGTTTATACCTAGAAAATATGAAAGGGTAAAAATTTGCAATGAAGCAGTTTATGGACAGTAGCAGTGATGCGACTATAAAAAATCACCAAGGATAGTATAAAATTAATTTGAGAGTGAATGATATATAGAATTAAAGCTTATCGAGTCTATTTTCACAGAAAAATAACGGTGTGGGTAAAGGAATTTTATATTCTGAGATATTTGAATTTTGGTAAGACAAGATCAGAATGGTTTTTGGAGTCCCCTATTCTGACTTTAGAAAATCATTAAAAATTGTACAAATATAATTATGAGTTATAATTTATATGTCTAGATTCCTTAGTGAGTGTATTTTCTGTATAAACAAGTGAGAACACCATATGAAAATCATACGATGAGAAAATTTATTTTTAGTGAATAAAGGTGAGAATCGTCAAGTAGTGAAACAGGGGAAATATATGAGTCTAGTTTCAGGGAAAATTTACGGATCTAAATTTCAAATTTTGTAACTCGAGTTATAATTAAACTAGTGACTGCTACGCAGGTGCCCAGCATTGTGGTGAACAGTGAAATAAATTTTAAAAGCAAATTTTTATGCCCTGATCTGGTAAGTTAAATTAGATAATGCCTCATGCTCAACTCTGGAAACGGTCTCGAGTAAGGGGTGTTACAAAACGAGGTTGAGTTCTTGAGGCTTAGCTGTTATACTCTGGGTATGGTTGCAAATGAACAGGAACAGTGCACCCGATTTGAGTTTGGGCTAAGGTCATAATTGATGATGTGAGTGACTCTACTTCAAGAGAGGGTTTTTGAAGCTTTGGTGGAGAAAATCAAAATCTATGAGTAAGTTAGGCGAATAGATCGGGAAAAGAAAGAGCAGGCGAGAGTTCCTACAAAGAGAGAGTCAGGCCCTAATAAGTAGGCTCGCATCCAAATCAAGCGAGCCATAGATGAACGAACCTGCCAGAACTTTGTTGTAGCAGGATGCTAAATTCAAAATTGTACCACTTGTGGCAAGAGGCATTTGGGTGACTGTTGGAAGAGCATGGGTGCATGTTTGAAGTGCGAGTCACTGAATCATATGATTCTAGATTGTCCACAACTTAATGAACAGATGCAAGCACTAGAACATAATTGATCCCTGAACCAGAGAGCTGGACAGCAGCCTAGAAAGATTAAGGTCAGAATAGAGGTAGAAATGCCAGGCAAAGGTAGGGAGCATCGGGTCAGGGTGCTAATCGGGTAGATGCGAGGCAGACAACACTTGTTTATCTTGCTAGGAACAGAAAGGATCGTGATGCAGCAAACGTGATAGCAGCTACTTTTACCATTAATTTTATTCCATACTTTACATTAATTGATATTGAATCTAGCGACACGTATGTGTCTTGTGAAATGGTTGATAAACTAGGAATTTGGGTAGAGGAGACTATAAGCGATGTAACTCTCCTTACTCCCTTAGGACAATTTGTGTATGTGAACAAGAAATATAGGAGACGTCCGTTGCAAGTCCAAGGTGAGGTATTTCCTCTTAATCTAATGGAATTACCATTTCGAGAATTTGATCTCATATTGGCCATGGATTGGTTTAGTGAACATCAAGTTAGCCTTGATTGTGATACGAAACGAGTTACCCTAAGAACTCCGGATGGGAATGAGACAATCTTGATCGAGGAGCATTGAAATTATTTATCGAATGTTATCTTTGCCTTGGTTAATATGATTCGTAAAGGATGCAAGGTCTATCTAGTGTGTATATTGGATATGAATGTGAATGGTGCAGTGTCGGAGAACATTCGAGTGGTGAAAGAGTTTCCAGAAGTTTTTTCAAAAGAGTTGCCTAGTTTACCATTAGAACGAGAGGTCAAATTTGGAATTTAGTTACTTCCTATGCCAGAACCGATGTACATTGCACCTTATCCCATGGCACATAAAGAGCTTTAAGAGCTCAAAGTGCAGTTATAAGAGTTGTTTGATCGTGGCTGTTAGAGTATGCCCAAAGATCAATCATGAGATGGTTGTAATAACATACTTGATTTGTCATGTTTTTTAATATAAGGCGTTACCATTATTATTTCGGTTTCTTTTCTGTGTGTATAAATAAACTGTTTTATAATAATGTCCTGAGAATAATATGATTATTCTTAAAAGGTCCTCAGTCAAGTATTATTGTTGGCTAAGACAATAGTAATGCATTAGGACTAACATGTAGTTGATTGCTGATAAAGAGTTGTCATTGATATGGAATGTCAAAATCGATGCATGAATATGTGTGTTAGAGAACAACATATTGGACTGACCCGTTATGAGTATGTTTCTTGGATTATTATGTAATTGTCACAAAATTACTCATAGAGATTAATATGGATATAATCCTTAGACTTGAGATCATCATAATCCCAACATCGTGAGTTGTATATTTTGATATTGTCAAACATACACCGTAACTGGTTGTTCTATAAAGGCTGATGTTGGATATACTATGATCTGTGTAGAGGGATATGGTTGATCGGTATAAGATAAGTCCCACCTACGTAATGGGAGTAATATCTTAGGCCACTTGATTGAGTGAAACTAGAAATGCATGGCCATGCTCAAATAAGCAGATATGAGATGTCATACTTATTTGTATATCATAGTCTACTTAAGATATCAAGGAACATGGAATGGGCTATGCAAGTGTGACTATTCCATGACATGTGTCCAATCCAGAGATAAAGGACTTAAGGATTATTGCATGAAAGGTTAATCATAAAAAGGTTATGTCGAATCATGATTTCTTGTGACTTAGTTAGCAATGATGCATCGCTAGGTCCCACTCATTGTTTGTAACATTAGAATCGTTCTAGTATTACTGCTAATGTTACAAGAACTTACAGGGTCACACCCTATTGTTGAAATGAACGGAATAAAACATAGTTGGTATTGTGTTTGGTTGTTGCTTGAATTAAATTAATTATAGAATTAATTTAATTTGGTAATCAAATATTGAATACATTATATGTACAAGGTTGTTGTACGCATAATGAGAACATGAATTTGGTTCGTATATAAATTCAAATAAATATATAGTTTATCGAAATCATTATTATAATTAATGTAATTATAATTTTCGGTTTAAAATAATTGTTGTATTTATTTAATTTCTAGAAACTTTAAAAATAGATATAGAATCCCATTTTTTCTTTGCTTTGGGAGTCTAGTAGTCGTAAAAGTAAAGTCTTTTCCAAAACTTTTTTGAGGATTGATTCCGTTCATTGTCAACTGGGTGGATTACGTAGAGGCCGGAGTCACGTTGGATTGCGGCTTGGTTCGATAGTAGATCAGATTACTCATTGCCGAGGCATCGCTGTCTACTCAGAATAAAGATTCGGTAATTTTGAAACCTTTATTTCACGTCGATTAGTTCCTCACACATGGATCCATGGTTAAGATCGAAGGATGTTTTATTTTTCCGCTGCGCCGTAGGGGTGCCGTCGTTCCAACAGTGGCTTTATAAGGTCGAGTGTATCACCGTGGGGAGATCTAGTGTTATATGTGTAGAAGAAGGATAGGTCAATGAGGTTTTGTATCGATTATTGTCAGTTGAACAAACTGATTGTGAAGAATAAGTACCCTTTACTAAGTATTGAGGACCTTTTTGATCAATTTAGGGGTGCCACCATTTTCTCTAACATTGATCAGTGGTCAGGTTAATATTAGTTGCAAGTGAGAGAAGTTGATATACCAAAAATGACTTTTAAGACTCGATATGGACACTACGAATTCATAGTGATGCCCTTCGGGCTTACAAATGCTCCTGCCACTTTCATGGACCTCATAAATAGAGTCTTCTAGCCTTCTCTCAATCAGTTCGTAGTGGTATTCATCGATGACATCCTGATCTACTCCAAGTCTGATATAGAGCATGAGGAACACTTAAGGTTAGCCTTTGAAACCTTACGTGAGGAAAAGTTGTATGCAAAACTTAGTAAGTCTGAGTTTTGGTTCCGTGAAGTGATGTTTTTTAAGACATGTCGTATCTGTTAGGGGTATCCGTGTTGACTGATAAATCTTGAAAAGAGTTATATTTCAGTCTTTAAACCTAGCTATTTGATTGTACTTGGGTACATTTAGTTGCATTTAGGACATTTAATTAGTATTTTTATCATTGCATTAGGAGCTTGGACTGTGTTTAAATGTTAGGTAATTTTAATTGCATGTGGAAGGGTTGTGTTTGGTGGTTTGGTAAGTGCAGGATGTGGAGAAATAAATAAAGGAGTGAACATTTGCTGGGGCAAAGGGTTGGATGGTTTGTCAACACAAATGTAGTCTCAATGCTGGGAAGAAAACCAAGTCAACACTCAATGCATACTAGTTTTAGCCTAAATGTACTTGTATTAGAAAAATCTGCCTAGGAAAGAGGAGAAGATCTATTGGATTTACCCTAGGGAAAAAGCTTATAAAAAGCCAAAGGAGGAAACCTTAAAAGGGGCAAACATAAAAAAGTGGAGATCTGGAGATAAAAAATAGAGTGTAGTGGCTGAGTAGAGATAGATAGAGGAAGACAAAGGCAACCCCTCTTAGCCACCATAGGACACAGTGTCATTGGAGTGTGAACTGGACAAGAAAAAGCTGTCTTCCCGAAGTTCTTCCATATTTCTTACTTTGTTCCTTAGTGACTTGATTTGATTGAAACGATGTTGGATGATATTTTGGTTCTGAATTTTACTTGCCAACCCATGAGGTAAATCTCATAGGGTTGGGATTACATGATGAAACATTTATTTTCTTTCATGGTTGAAGCATAGATTTGAATTAATTTACTGTTTCATTCAATTTTTTTATTTCTAAATTGTATGCGTACAATCCATAGACATAGATGACTACACAACATGCACATAAACTAATCTAATTCTGAAAAGGTTAGATTAGTTGGACTGTAATTGAATTATATGAGCAGGTACTCGATCGATACTTGTAGTAGAATCTAGACATAGAGCAACGTTCATATGGAAAGAAAACAAAATAGTGCAGGATACCATGCTAAAGGCCTATAGACATATATTGCTTAAGGCAAGGTAACTTGAGGTTTTTGATCTCGAAAGAAGCATGCCACATTAGAACTCTTCTGAGCAGTAGATTGAGTATGATTTTGATGAGGCATTATTGATAGAAAGTGTATATTCTTAGTTAACTCGACCTTCTAAATCAACATTGCATATCCTCTATCCTTTATCGTAGCATCTTGCCATAACAAATTTAGTCGTTTACTTGTTCGTTACATATTATTCACATAGTTATTCTCATAATTGCCATTGCATTTTTACTCTTGCTTTGCCATAGCATTTTCCAGTATTAGTAGTACACATTTCACACACATTATTATTCCTTTAAATTACCACTATATACTTATCTTTGTTTTGCCATAGCATCAATCATAATTCGCTATAATAACTTGACTACTTTTATACCGAATCCGATCCCTGTGGAGATGATCTTACTTATAACTTTATTACTTGATCTGACATGTATACTTGCACAATTCGCATATCGTATTCACACACGACATTGACCCCAAGAAGATCGAGGTTATTCTAGATTAGAAGCAGCCTAAGAATGTTAGTAAGATTCAGAGTTTTCTTAGACTTGCTAGGTATTATCGGAGGTTTGTCAAAGGATTTTCCCTGATTGTTGCACCGATGACAAAGCTATTGAGAAAGAGAGCACCGTTTAAGTGGACTGATGAACAGTAGGCCAGTTTGGAAAAGCTCAAGGCAGTGTTAACTAAGACCCCCCGTATTGATCCAACTCGAGTCTGGTAAAGATTATGTGGTTAACAGTGACGCTTCTCATACGGGTATTGCATGTGTATTGATGCAAGACGGGAAAGTAATGGCTTATGCTTCGAGGCAGCTCAAACCGCATGAGTGTAACTATCCTACGCATGATGTTGAATTGGTTGCAACATTTTTCGCTCTTAAAATCTGGAGGCATTACCTTTATGAGGAGAAGTGTATCATCTATACATATCATAATAGTCTTAAGTATATTCTTACCCAGAAGGAGTTGAACTTGAGACAGAGGCGTTGGATAGAGCTACTAAAAGACTACGATAGCACTATTGAGTACCTTCCTGGTAAGGCTAATACCGTGGTTGATGCATTGAGTAGAAAAGTAATGGGTGAGTTAAGAGCAATGTTTGCTAGGCTAAGTTTGTTTGAGGATGGAGGCTTACTTGCAAAGTTACAAGTGCGACCTACTCTATTACAGGAGATTAAGTTGAAACAGTTATTGGATACATCTTTAGCAACTTAGGTAAAACTTATTAATGAGGGTAAGACTTCAGATTTCGCTTTTAATTCTGAGGGAGGTTTGTGTTATCATGGGAGATATTGTGTACCTTTAGATTTAGAGTTAAAACAGTCTATTCTAAGGGAAGCACATAACAATCCTTACACTATGCACTCTAGAGGGAGTAAGATAGAGTAAGATATATCGGGATCTTCGTGAGTAGTATTGGTGGTCAGGACTTAAATGTGATATGCCTGACTTTGTGGAAGGATGCTTGACATGCCAACAAGTCAAGGCTGAGCACCAATTTCCTTCTAGGTTGCTCCAACCTATTCAGATTCTTCAATGGAAATGGGAGCGTGTCACCATAGATTTTGTTAATGGGCTACCGTTGATGCCTTCAAAGAAAGATTCCATTTGGTGATTGTTGACCGGTTAACTAAATCTGACCATTTCTTCCTAGTGCGTACCAATTATCCATTACAGAGGTTGGTGACAGATTACGAAGCTCTCTATGGATGCAAGTGTAGGACACCTCTATGTTGGACTGAGTTAGGGGAGAAGAAAATGTTGGGACCGAATTTAGTGTAAGAGACTCAGAATACTGTGAAGATTATTCGGAATTGTTTGAGACTGGCATCATATCAGCAGAAGTCATATTTTGATTTGAAGAGGAAGGATATAGGATTCACTGTTGGTGATTGAATCATCCTGAAGTTTCATATTAGAAGAAAGTGTTGAGGTTTGGCCATAAGAGAAAGTTGAAACCCAATCGCATCATTGGACCCTATCGCATTATTAAGAGAGTTGGACCAATGGCATAATACAATGGAGGAAACAGAGTATTACTGGCCTACTCAACAATTTCAAACACTGGACTGCTTTCTAGTTTCTTTTTAATTTTTATTGTATTTATTCATTTGCCCTCAGCTTTGTCTTGGTATTTATTATTACACATTGCTAATTTACTGATCTTAGTTTCAAGACTTCTAAGTGTATTAAAAGAAATCTACTATAGACTAATTGCGATTATACTTAGGTCATTCTACTTTTAGGCATCAATTTTCACATGACTATCTTAAGCTAAACATACCTAATCAATTTATCACAATTTTCATAGTTTGAAGAGTTATTATCCTCATCGAACATCATAGATAACAATATACTTCTCATGGCCTAATAGTCATTGAACATTTGTATGTCATGGAAAAATAATTGGCAAAATGATCTAATGTTCAAACAAAATATCTCATGCATGTAATATGTTCGACACACCCCTAAACCTAAGGGATGTATTGTCTTTAATGCATGATTAGTCAAAAAATTTCACATATGTAAACAAATAGATATGTAGAAAATGCAATGAAAACAATTATGAATGCATGAAAAACACATGTAAAAATGAAAAAAGCATGCAAAGGAAAAGTAAAAACAAAAGCCTGGAAAGGATTTGTGTTACTTGAGTTGGACCAAGTGGATTTCCTAGTAGCATGCTTGTAGCGCTGCTTCCATTTGAGCTTATTCAAAGGCACCTCATCATCATCATCATCATCATATGATTTCATGATATCATCAGTTAGTTGATTAATCGCACTATCTTGCTTCGATATGGGTGCAATGGTTTGAGATGTAGTAGCAGGTTCTTGTTATCGCCTTCCATATCTGATTCAATGTTCATTGATTCTAGTTTCTATTCCTCCCCCTTCATTTTTTCTTCTTCTATTCTGTAGTGGCTGGATGTGTGGCAGTGTCCATCACAGCAACTTCAACTTCATCCTCTTGATCTAATAACAACTCTTTGGGAAAAGTAGGGAATGCAGGAATGGGGCTGGTAAAATTTTTCTAAAGAGATTTCTTGATGACATTATCACTCCTTCTGACATAGACATAAAATAAAGCCATTTCTTCTTGAGCGCATCTTAGATCAGTTGCTATCATCAGTTATTGCTTCTCTATCAAACAAAATTGTTATTTCAACATCTCAAAAGCACTAAGCACTTGCTACTCGAACTCATTCTGGGATGTGGATGGAGAGTCATGGGTACCAGTAGGTGGAGAAGAGGTTGATGTAGAGCTAGGATGCCATGGCACTTATTCCCCTGAACATCTTATGGCAATCTATTTGGTGATGGCTCAGTTGTTAGGGGGTTTTTCCTGATTTGCTTGGATAGGGACAATGACCCTTTGACAAAGTGCAGTAATGAGAGATGGAAAATTTAGAGTGTCTGCATTCTTTTTGTGCACATCGAAGAACTTCTCTAAAAATAATTTTTCCAACACTTCTCTAAAATAGTTGCCATCCATGTTTCTCTACCGCGGAATAAATTACTTCAGTGTATCCTGTAAAGGTCGTGTCATGAAAAATAAAGCCTTTTTTCCATACAAAAGGGTCGCTTTGATGTGTTTGTGTTGTACTTTTCTTTAGCGGCTATGCTAAAAAATGTTCTCGGAGGCATAGAGGTTGATGAAGATGGCATACGTCGAGCCATTTGAGAAGAAATAGTAACTGTAAATAGAAAAAGTTAAAACCTTTACAGTTATGGAGGAAAAACTGAAAATGGTGAAAAAGAAGAAACTAAAAATAACTTGGAGAAAGGAAATGAATCGACTAAGGTAAAAATGAGAGAGAATATAATAGTGACGTGGGGGATATGATTAGCTTGAAATTATGGCCTGTCATGATAAAGTAAAAATTAGGCGGGAAACCAGACAAAATAATATAAAAATAAAGCTAAAAAAATTGTAAGTATGCTAAGTGGGCTAACTATAACAAAGTTTGGGCAAAAATATACATGAAACAAAAGAACGAAATAAAAATTAATTAAACTGATAAAAGAAAGAAATAAAAAACAAATTAATTAACTAAAACCAAGTAAAAGAAAACACTACTCAGTTTGAAGTGCAATGGAATGTTTATCACGGAGTATGGGAGCTCCCCCAATAATGCTTCAAACGTTGGCCATTGACTTTGAAATTAAAATCAGCCTGGACATCTTTGAATTCTACAGCTCCATGAGGGTAAACATGCACTACCTCAAATTGGCCAGACCAACGAGACTTCAATTTGCCAGGAAGTAATTCAGTATGGAATTGAACAACAACACTTGTTGTCCAGGTTCAAATTACTGTGGCAAAATCTTCTTATCATGCCATCGCTTTGTCTTTTCTTTGTATAGTTTGGCATTCTCATAAGCTTGAGTTTTGAATTCCTCCATCTCATTCAGCTCCAGTAGTCGATTATTTCCAACATTAATCCAATCCATATTTAATTTCTTAATTACCCAAATTTCCTTATGTTCAAGTTCAATAGGCAAATGGAAAGGCTTCGTATAGACGAGCTTGAAAGGTAACATTCCAAGTGGTGTCTTGAATGCAGTACGATATGCCCACAAAGCTTCATCCATCTAGATGACCAATCTTTGCGAGTGGGATTGACTACTTTCTCCAAAATCTACTTAATTTCTCTATTAGAGACCTCCGCTTGTTCACTTGTCTGGGGATGATACGCCGTGGGAATTTTATGTTTAAACCCATATCTATTAAAAGTAGTAGCAACTCATTTGCAGTCAAAATGAGAACCCTCATCACTAATCAAAGCACGAGGAGTAAAAAACCTAGTGAAAATATTCTTATGCAAGAACTTTAGTACCAATTTGGCATCATTCGTAGGGAGAGGGATAACTTCAACCCACTTGGAGACGTAATCTACAGCTATAGGATGTATATATTTCCCCAGGTAGGTGGAAATGGACCCATAAAGTCGATTCCCCACACATCAAACAATTTAGCTTTTAAAATATTTTGCAATGACATTTTATACCTCTTTGATAAGTTCCCAGTTCACTGACAATGATCGCAAGCTTGGCAAAATTCATGTGCATCTTTAAACATGCTTGGCCAATAAAAGTCAGATTGGAGAACTTTTGTAGCGGTTTGCATTCCCCTAAGGTGTCCTCCATATGGTGTTGAATGATAGTTGTGTAAAATACTCTGAATCTCGTCATTTGAAACACATCTCTGAATTATTTGATCTGCACAATGTTTGAATAAAATGGCTTATCCCAATAATATTGCTTAGCATCATGGAGAAATTTTCTTCGTCTTTGACTGTTGAGCTCAAGTGGTAGCAATCCACTTACTAAGAAATTCCAATATCGGCATACCAAGGTAATTTCGTGGCAACCAGTAGTTGCTCATCTAGAAAATCCTTCTTAATGAGTTGAATATTACCGTCTTCATTTCCTGCTTCAAGTCTTGATAAGTGATCAGCCACTTGATTCTCTGTGCCTTTCCTATCTCGAATTTCTAGATTAAAATCCTACAGTAGCAATATCCTTCAAATTAATCTTGGCCTGGCGACTTTCTTAGTCACCAATTATTTAATCGTAGAATGATCCGTATAAACTGTAACTTTGGTGCCAACTAAATAGGATGAATTTTTCAAAAGCAAATACCAAAACCAATAGTTCCTTCTTAATAATGGTGTAGTTCAACTGCATATCTGTTAACTCCGGCTTGCATAGTAGATAGCATGAAACACTTTATCCTTCATTTGCCCAATTACTGCTTCTACAAAAAAATCACTGGCATCACACATAAGTTCAAAAGCTAATGTCCAGTCTGGTGTTATGACAATCGGTGTTGTTACCAGTTGTTTTTTCAATTCCTCAAATGCTTGCACACACGGCTCATCAAACTTCAAAGTTCTATTATGCTCTAACAGAGAACATAGGGGTTCGGATATTTTCAAAAAATCCTTAATAAATTGTCAATAAAATCCTGCATGGCTAAGGAAACTTCAAATACCTTTAACTGTAGTAGGTGGTGGCAATTTCTCAATAACCTTAATCTTCGCTATGTCTACGACAATCCCTTGCTGTGAAATTTTATGTCCTAGAACAATACCTTCACAAACCATGAAATGGAATTTTTCTCAATTTAGAATAAGGTTAGTCTCTTCACACCGAAAAAGAACTAATTCAAGGTTTTTTAAACAACCTTTAAAAGTATCACACAATTGTAACACCTTTAACTCGTTCCCGTCGCCGGACTAGGGTTACGGAGCATTATCGTACAAATAAGAACAAATAACATCAAAATAGATTAATACTAATATTTAATATTAATTACTTAAAATTCATTACAAACCCAGAAAACATACACATTTGAGTCTTAAATCGAGCCCTCGAGGCTCTAAAAACAGTTCAGGATCAATCTAGGACTAATTTAAAACAATGCAAAAAAATTTGAGAAAAACTTGGAAATTTGAAAATAGGGGTCACACGGTCGTGTGGCTAGGCCGTGTAACATTGCCCAGACCGTGTAGTATTCGATCAATGGGACACACGGTTGTGTCCCAGCCCGTGTCTTAAACCGTGTATCTCACTGACTTGAGTTACACGACTGTGTCACAAACCGTGTGCAGACCATGTAAATTGCTGACTTGATACACACGGTCATGTCTTAGACCGTGTGATACTCGCACTTGAAATAGTAGGTGACACACAATCGTGTAACCAGGCTGTGTGTGTCACACGGCCATGTGGCATCCTATGTCCCTGGCCGTGTGCTCCATAATTAGACCCTAGAACAAGCCATTTAAGACCAAAGCTTGCCCAACGAACTACATCATATGTGCATACATTAAATAGACCTAAACACATTTCAAACAGATATAGTTATACCAATTTAATCAACCTAGTTCTCCTCACCAATATGCCATTCAAAGGCACCTCATTTATACCAAAACAATATCAATCAAAACAAGGTTACCATGCCACATCTCAAACACAAAACATAGGTAATTTAGCTACCTAATCACAACAATTGTTAATCCATTCACCTTTCAAAATAAATATACCAAATTAACCATAATCATTTAGCTTTTAACATATAAACAAACCAACTAAACCATATACTTGAAATTACTCAAAAGTAACCAATGGACATAAACTTGCCAAAGCACTATAAGTCTAAACAACCAATATGTATACTCTAAAGGCAATTCATACCAAGTTGATTATTAGCATATTCAAGAACTTCCATTATAAAAAGTGTTATACATGCCATTTATAACCATATCCAAGATAAGTTACAAAAATGATTGTTGGATACTTTGATAGAACTCTGACAAGCTTCCAACCGATCGAGCTTCTGACAATCTACGAAACAAAGGAAAAATAACTACATAAGCAACTCGTGCTTTGTAAGCTCATAAAAGAGAAACTTAAACTTACCATTTCACCACATTAAACATTCAATCATGCTTAGTAGTTCATACAAATAGTTGATATTCCTATTCAATATAATCCACACCATTAGTAGAATATTTAATCAAATAACATCATAAAACACAACAAATACCATGAAGTGAATTACATCTGTAACATCCCGATTTTGGGCCTAGTCGAAACAGTGGTTTCAGGACCACAAATCCAATGAGGAAAAATTTAATTTTACTATATTTTTATGGCCTACAATTTCACGGAATGATTTCATGAAAATTTCGTTCAAAAATTTCGACGTTTCGGCACTCAATTTAGTTAAAAGGACTAAATTGTAAAAAGTTCAAAAGTTGAGTTCTACATGTTAGAGGTGTCCAATTGTTATGAAATTTTAAATTGGAGGTCTTTATATGGTAATTATACCATTGGTTAAGTTATGGACAAAAATGGACAGGAGATAAGTGAAGTAGGAAATTTTTAAGTTAGGGGCATTTTGGTAATTTGGTAATTAAAATGAATTAAAAAGGGGAAAAGATGACAAAATATGCTCATCTTCTTCATTTGGACGAAATTAGCAAGGGGGAAGCCATAGTTAAGGTTTTCAAGCTTCCAAGATCCATAGTAAGTGATTTTCAGCCCCGTTTTTAATGTTCCTTACGATTTTTAAGCTTTTGTAACATGATTTAGCTTATTCTAGCAATAATTTAACCTAGGTTTCATATTTGGAAAAATACCCATAGGTGAAATATGTTTATTTTGATGTTTTATGGTAGAATATGAAGCTTGAAATCATGTTAAACAACTTTTGCCAAGCGATTTTAAGTGAAAACGAGTAAAACGACATAATCGGTAAAAATGCCTAATGTTCATAAGTAAGTGTTAGAATGGGAATTTGATGTTACCATAGAAGGGAAAAATGTTCAGTATGTTATTAAACATAATAATATGTGATGAAGTTTAATTTTCGAGCTTTGGGGTAAAAGTGTAAATATGTAAAAGTTTAGGGGTAAAATCATAATTTTTCCAAAGTTAGAGTCGAGGTCTATTTTAATAAATGTGAGTATTAAATAAACTAAATTTTCTATTATAGATCAAGAAGAACGAAATCTGTGGTTAGACCGAGGAAAGAAAAAGGTTGAAGACTTAGCTGATAGATTTGGTCATATTTTGTGCCGAGGTAACTTTACGATAAATAAATGTAATATTTCGATAATTATAATTAATGCTTTTATTTTTCAGCAATTATGTATTTATTTCATGAAAATACCTAATGTTGACTTAAGTATAAGATGATAGAGAATCAATGATAAAAGCCCCGTTGAAACATTGGGAATGTATTAGATACAAATGTCATGACATTAAGGGAATGAGATCCCATGTAAGACCATGTCTGGGACATGGCATTGGCACCGAGATGAGAGGTCCCATGTAAGACCATGTCTGGGACATGGCGTTGGAACCGAGATGAAAGGTCCCCCGTAAGACCATGTTTGGGACATGGCATGGGCACCGATATGAGAACTCCCATGTAAGACCATATCTGGGACATGGAATTGGTAGTACAAGAAACATCCCATATAAGACCATGTCTGGGACATGGCTTTCGCATGTTATTATCAGAAAAGAGACCCAAGTATCCTTATTATTCCAATGTGGCTCAACGGGCTACTAAACAAATTATGTTCCATGAAAGTTCAGGTAAAAGCATAAATAGCAAATTCAGGTGAGTTATAAGAGTTAAGAACATATTATGTTATCAATTGAGAACCAACATTTTAGTAAGAGAAGAGTAAGTTATAATCATGAGTTATCTATGTAAACAAGTAAGTGAACGAGTAAGAGAGAGTTATAATCATGAGTTATCTATGTAAACAAGTAAGTGAACGAGTAAGAGAGTAAGTAAAGAGGAAATTAAAGATCATGACATTTGAGTATAATTATTTGTGTTAAATGTTATTATTTATTTGCTTGTAAACTTACTAAGGTATATGCTTACTTCTTTTATTTTCCTTCGTTTATAGTATTGCAAAGCTAATTCAGGGATCTTAAAGACGTTGGAAAGTGCTCACACTATCAACAACAACAACTCGGTATTTTATGATGATCAATGTTTGAGCTATGGCATGTATAGGGACTTAGTCATTTTGAATGTATGTCCGTATGATATTGCTAAAAGATGATGTGTAAATATGTGATAATGTTTAGCTATTAAAATGGCTAAGTAAGAATATGTTTGGTATTATGAATTCCTAGGTGATAGTTTATACCTAGAAATTATGAAAGAGTAAAAATTTGCAATGAAACAGTTTTGGGACAGCAGCAGTAACATGACTTTGAAAAATAACCAACGATATTATAAAGTGAATTAGAGAGTGAATGATATATAAGATTAAAGCTTATCGAGTCTATTCTCATATAAAAATAAAAGTACGGGTAAAGGAATTTTATATTATGAGATATTTGAATTTTGGTTAGACAGGGTCAAAATGGTTTTAGAGTCCCCTATTCTAAATTTAGAAAATCATTAAAAATTGTAAACAAATGATTATGAGTTATAATTTATATTTCTAGATTCCTTAGTTAGTCTATTTTCTGCATAAATAAGTGATAACATCATATGAGAATCATACAATGAGAAAATTGATTTTTAGTGAATAAAGGTTAGAACCATAAGGTAGTGAAATAGGGGAGACTTTAATGATTAAACTGTACTAATTGGCTAAATTTAAAATTCTGAAAATTTTATGCTAAGATAATATATGAGTCTAGTTTTAGGAAAAATTTACAGATCTAAATTTCAAGTTTTGTAACAATAGTTATAGTTAAATTAGTGACTGCTGCGCAGGTGCACAACATTATGGTAAACAATGAAATAAATTTTAAAAGAAAATTTTTATACCCCAAACTAATAAGTTAAGTCAAGTAACGTCCCATGCTCAACTCCGACAACGGTCTTGGGTAAGGGGTGCTACATTTGTTGGTATTAGATCAGATTTAGTCGGTTCTTGGAACATTCAGTGTGAATAAGAGTCTAGCTATACATGCCATACTTATATTTTGATAGTGTGACACTCCTGACGATTTTAAAATGTTTTCTTTTATAGTTATGGATCCCGAAAGAGCTGGTGTAGATGATGTAGAGAGTAATGCACCTGCTCCCACAGAAGGGACGGTGCCACCCGAGAGTAGTGAAAGGCCTGTATCAGTTAGTTAGGGAGGAGGGGCTCGAGAATTATTCTTCCAAGCTATGGATGATTGGTTTACCGAGTTTGTTCGTACGGACCTCCACCCCCTCATGATTCTCAGGTTCCCTATGTAGTTTCCCCAGCTGCAGGTATAGTTATAAGAGAAAGACTACCAGTTGATAAGATCAGAAAACAAGGGGCTGAAGAGTTTCGGGCTACTAAAGATGATGATGTAGAGAAAGCTAAATTTTGGCTCGAGAATACTATCAGAGTTTTTGATAAATTATCCTGTACACCTAAAAAATGCATGAAGTGTGTTGTCTCACTTCTCGGAGATTCGGCCTATCATTAGGGGAAGACTCTTTTTTCAGTGGTACCGAGTGAGAGAATTACTTGAGATTTCTTTCAGGAAGAGTTCCGTAAAAAGTATATCAGTCAGAGTTTTATAGATCAAAAAAGAAAAGATTTTTTTGAGTTAAAACAAGGTAGATGACTGTGATCGAGTATGAACGTGAATTTTCCAGACTTAGTAAATATGCTCGGGAATTTGTGTCCACCGAATCTAATATGTGCAAGAGATTTGAAGATGGGCTCAATGATGATATCCGACTGTCAGTGGGTGTTTTAAAAATCAGAGAGTTTGTTGTTCTGGTTGAAAGAGTTTGTAAGGCAGAAGATTTGTTAAAAGAAAAAGAGAAGGGGAAAGCTGAAATTGAAGTGCAAGACACGAAGAAAAGGAAAATGAGCAGATCATTTCAATCTACATCGAAGAGGCATAGAGAGTTCTCTAGTGGATCAAATTTTTCAGCCAGGTATTCTAGCTGAAACAGAGGTAGAAGATTTGAGGGCCTAAGAGCTCAGACTACTACAGTCGCAAGTACGGGTAGTACTCGACCACCTAGGCCAGAATGTGCCAAATGTGGTAGACGTCATCCTGGAGAATGTAGAGCAAATGAAAATGCTTGCTTTAGATGTGGTGCACCAGATCGGTATATTCGGGATTGTCTTGAAATAATTAAAAGAGAAGTAATACCGAGTGCGAGATCGGAAAATGCTCCTACTAGAGGCAGACTACAGAGGAATCTAGGAGTTGGAGCAAGTAACAAGGGTACGCCCAGAGACTCACCTGCTAGACCAGATCTTAGAGCAGCCTTAAGGACATACGCTATCCATGCTCGTGAAGAGGCATCCTCCCCTGATGTGATTACGGGTACATTTTCTCTCTATGATACTAATGTTATTACTTTGATTGATCCGAGTTCGACCCATTCCTATGTTTGTATGAGATTGATGCCTAGTATGAACATGCCTATAAAATCTACTGAATTTGTAAGTAAAGTATCAAATCTATTAGCCCAGTATGTGTTAGTAACAAAGTATGTAAGAGTTTCCCTTTGATGATTAGAGGTCATTGTTTTCCGGCCGATCTCATGCTATTGCCATTTGATGAGTTTAATGTGATTCTTGTTATGGATTGGCTGACTGCCCATGATGTGATAGTGAATTATGAAAAGAAATACATTGACTTGAAGTGTGAAAATGGTGATATTATCCGGGTTGATTAAGATGAGTCAGATGGTTCTCTCACTATGATTTCTGTTATGTGTGCTCAGAAATGTTTGAGAAAAGGGTGTGAAGCTTATCTTGCTTTTGTATTAAACACTAGAGATCTAGAGTTGAAAATTGAATCAGTACCAGTGGTACGTAAGTATTTAGATGTGTTTCCGGAAGAATTGTCAAGTTTGCCTCCTATTAGAAAAGTTGAATTTGGTATTGAATTGATTCCAGGTACAACTCCTATTTCTATTGCTCCTTATAGAATGGCCCCGTTGGAATTGAAAGAATTGAAAGCTCAATTGCAAGAATTAACTGATAAAGGTTTTACAAGGCCTAGTTGTTCTCCGTGGGGTGCACCAGTGCTTTTTGTGAAAAAGAAAGACGGTTCGATGAGGTTGTGTATAGATTATCGGCAACTTAATAAAGTCACAATAAAGAATAAATATCCACTGCCTATAATTGATGATTTGTTTGACCAATTGAAGGGAGCTACTGTGTTTTCCAAGATAGATTTAAGATCTGGTTATTATCAGTTGAGGGTTAAAGAGTCAGATGTTCCGAAGACTGCTTTCCAAACTAGGTATGGTCACTATGAGTTTCTTGTGATGCCATTTGGCTTGACTAATGCTCCTATTATTTTCATGGATTCAATGCACCGAATTTTCAAACCTTACTTGGATAAATTTGTAGTTGTGTTCATTGATGATATTCTGATTTATTCTCGTGATGAGATTGAACATGCCAAGCATTTAAGAACCGTTTTACAGATTTTGAGAGATAATAAGCTTTATACAAAGTTTAGTAAAAGTGAGTTCTAGCTTCTGGAAGTTGGATTCCTTGGACACATTGTCTCAGGTGATGGTATTAAAGTTGATCCGAGTAAAATTTCAACAATTGTTAATTGGAAGCCGCCTAGAAATGTATCAGAGGTTAGAAGCTTTCTTGGATTAGCTGGTTATTATAGACGATTTGTAAAGGGATTTTCCATGATGGCTACCCCGTTGACAAGGTTGTTGCAGAAAGATGTCAAGTTTAAAAGGACTGAAAAGTGTCAGCAGATTTTTGGCAAGTTAAAGGCATTGTTGACTAAAACTCCTGTTTTAGTACAACCAGAAATGAGTAAAGAATTTGTGATTTACAGTGATGCATCCTTGAATGGATTGGGTTGTGTACTTATGCAAGAAGATAAAGTCATCGCATATGCTTCCAGACAGTTAAAGCCACATGAGAAAAACTATCTGACGCCCGACTTAGAGCTGGTTGCCATTGTATTTACGTTGAAGATCTAGAGACATTACTTGTACAGTGAAAAGTGTCAAATATTTACTGACCATAAAAGCTTGAAGCACTTGATGACTCAGAAAGATTTGAACTTGAGTCAAAGAAGATGGCTAGAGTTGATTAAAGATTATGAGTTAGTGATCGATTACCACTCGGGTAAGGCAAATGTTTTTGCTGATGCCTTGAGTAGAAAATATTTATTTGCATTCAGAGCTTTGAATACCAGTTTGGCTTTATCTGATGATGGTTCCATTTTAGCTGAGTTAATGAATAAACCGATGTTTCTCGAAGAAATCTATGAAGCTCGAAAAAATGATAGTGAGTTGCAAGCTAAAAGAGCTCAATGCGAGTCGGGTGTAGAGTCTGACTTTCAGATCAGTTCTAATGGTTGTTTGATGTTCATAGACAGAGTATATGTACCAAAGAATGATGAGCTTATTTGGAAGATCTTACAAGAAGCACATAGTAGTTCTCTGTCTATTCATCCAGGTAGTACAAAGATGTATAATGATTTAAAGAAAATGTACTGGTGGGCAGGAATGAAAAGAGGTAAAGGCCGAACATCAGGTACCTTTAGGTTTATTGCAGCCTGTGTAACACCCCGAACCCGAGACCGTCACCGGAGTCGAACACGAGGTGTTAACAAACTTTAAAAATTTTCTAGACACTGCCAATCTGCGTAATAGTCGCTTTAAAAATCATATCTTGAGTTCAAAAACTCAGGATCCAGTTCCGTAAATTTTCCCTGAAACTAGACTCATATATCCATCTACATATTTTTTTCTAGAATTTTTGGTCAGGCCAATTGGTACAGTTTATTAGTCAAAGTCTCCCATGTTACAGGGATCGACTACCCTGACCTTTGCGCATTACGACTTGGATATCTCCCTGTACAGGGATTCAATACTGATTCCGTTTGTTTCTATAGAAAATAGACTCAGAGAGGAATCTATACATATATGGCTTGACTCCTAATTGTCTCGGGTTAATTTATAATTAATTTCCAAAGTTGGAACAGGAAATCCAGAAACCGTTCTGGCCCTGTCTCACAAGAACCTGAATATCTCCTAACATACTGTCCGTATGATTGTTTCGTTACTTTCCTATGAAAATAGATTCATCAAGGTTCGTTTACATAATTTATTAACTATTTACTTTCATTCCTACTATTTTTAGTGAATTTCCAAATCTACATCACTGCTGCTGTCAGCATCTGCCTTTAAGGTAGACTTTACCTATTTCATAGTTTCCATGATTCAACTAGCCCTTTTTGCATAAGTAGCACAATTTATGATAGTGATTAACCATTCCCATGGCCAATCCTTGTCAAGCCTATCCACACCTCTCAATAACCATATCCATACCAAATGATTATAACATTACACTCAAACATATATAAGCCATTTTCGCATGGCTATCCAAAATTATACAAGTCCAAAGGGTCCATGACCCACAACAAACGGGTAGTCCTATACATGCTATTTCGAAGTTCAACCAAAATTGTACCAAAAGGGGGGCTTTGATAGTGTGGGCGACTTCGACTTCAAAATCCCGAGTCCGATAGCTGGAGAACCAAAATCTATAAAATAGAGGATCAAAGAAACGGAGTAAGCAATTTATGCTTAGTAAGTTTTGAGCAAGGAATTCCAGCACAGCAAAAGTATAGCATTCATATAGCTAAACGAATAATTTCATATGCACAAATTTTCGATATCATACTTGCTTCACATTACCAACCCTTATGTACATACACAAAAGATCAACTTAGCCAAAGGCCGGTAGCTCGTTTATCAACTGAGCGAATACTTATTTGTAAGGGCTCAACTAAATTCAAGCACACACGAAACATACCTCAATGTTGGGATGTTTCTAGAGTATTTACTGAAACTTTTACAGCAAGATCATTCATTCCCAAATCACGTACCTTCGGAATTTAACCGGATATAGCTACTCGTTCAAATGCCTTCGGGACATAGCCCGGTTATAGTAACTCGCACAATTGCCTTCGGGACTTAACCCGGATTTAGTAACTCGCACAAATGCCTTCGGGCTTAGCCCAGAATTAGTATCTCGCACAAATGCCTTCGGATCTTAGTCCGGATATGGTCACTTAGCACAAAGCCTTCGGGACTTAGCCCGGACATCATTCAAATAACCATGCACATTTAACAATAAATCATGGCACATTCGTATTTCGTTCTCGTTAGCAAAACTCAAACACAAGACATTTATCATTCTTGCAATTTCGGCTCAATAGCCACACAAAGAGCATGATTTTAATTTGTTTAAAACATGATCTAATCAAATCATAATTTAAGCTCTTTTACTCAAGAACTTACCTCGGGGTTGTCGAACGATTCCGATATCTATTCGACCACTTTTTCCTTCCCTTTATCGGATTTAGTTCCCCTTTGCTCTTGAGCTTAATTAAACAAATAAATTGATTTAATCATTTGAGCATCGGAAAGAGGCACACAAGGCACTTAGCCCATTTTTATACATTAGACATTAAAGTCACATATGTACGGAATCATGAATCAAACTCAACATTTTAGCTAATTTTTCCCCCTTGGCCGAATTTTCTAAGCCAAGACAAAAGCATCAATATGCTTGCCTCTAACCGAATACATGCAACACCAATCTCCTTTCTATGGCCGAATATGCATGTCTATGTTGGGGCCGATTTCAACACTTAATACATTCTACAAGTATGGTCACTTGTATTGACTAAACACCCTTTTGTTTCAAGTTCAAAACTTGGCTAATACACACATATATACACTAGTAAAGCATCCTCTCCCTTTCCATCAATTTAACACATGCATTACTCATTAATATACAAAAATTATATTCGGCCTTAGCACACAACTTGCTAGCCGATTCTTCTCCATCTAGCAACCAATGCACATATGTGCTCACTCAAAAATGCTAAAAAGAAGATTCAAGAATCATCAATCCACCATCACATGCATCATTAACAAGCTTCATATTTAGCATGCAATGGCATTAACACAAAACCTACCTAGGCCGAATATCATCCCCATGACATAGCAAAGATTTGAACAATGGGCTAATTAGAACTCAAGCTAGCAACTAAAAAATGCATGAATCTCAAGGCACAACCTCAAACATACCTTGATCTAGATACAAGTATGGCCAAACCTCCTCCTAATCCTCTTCCAAACCAAACATGAAGCAAGAACTCCTTCCTCCTTCCTTTGAATTTTCGACCAAATGAAGATGAAAAAGGATGAACAAAATTTTCTCTTTTCTTTTCTTTAACTCACGGCAATGGGGGGGGAAACAACTACACACTTTTTTTTTGTTTTCATCATATTCCCTTTCATTATTTTATGCCCATGCTCCTTATTTTATTTTTTTCCACCCATGATGCACCAACACAACATGTCTATGACATGTCTTGCCCATCACACTTGGTCTACCATGCTTGTCATGGCCGGCCACTACTAGTTAGGGGGGAATTTGACATGCAAGTCCCCCCTTTTTATTTCATGCTCTAATAGGTCCTTATGCTTTGACCTATCACATTTCAAAAATGTCGCACATAAGTCCTATTGACTAAATTCACATGCAATCGACTAAATCGAAGCTTGAAATTTTCGCACATTCATAATTACATATTCTAGACAATAAATATCACATTCAAACATTTCGGTGACTCGGTTTAGCGGTCCCGAAACCACTTCCTGACTAGGGTCAATTTTGGGCTGTCACAACTCTCCCCCACTTAAAAAATTTTCGTCCCTGAAAATCTTACCGGTAAATAGGTTTGGGTATCGTTCTTTCATCGAGCTCTCGGTTTCCCAAGTAGCTTCCTCGATCCCGTGTTTGAGCCATAACACCTTAACTAACAGAACCCTTTTGTTTCGCAACTCTTTCACTTCACGAGCTAGGATACGAATCGGTTCTTCTTCATAACTCAAGTCAGATTGAATTTCAACTTCTGAGGGATTAATCACATGTGACGGATCGGATCTATAACGTCGAAGCATCGAAACATGAAAGACATCGTGAATCTTTTCAAGTTCAGGGGGCAAAATCAATCTATACGCAACCGGACCAACTCGTTCGGAGATTTCGTACGGCCCAATGAATCTCGGGCTCAACTTGCCCTTACGGCCAAATCTGAGTACCTTTTTCCAAGGCGAAACTTTAAGAAACATTTTATCTCCCACCTGATATTCAATGTCTTTTCATTTCAAATCCGCATACGATTTTTGACGATCTGTGGCTGCTTTCAGACTTTCACGGATTACCTTTACTTTCTGTTCGGCATCCTTAATCAAATCAACTCCGAAAATTTTACTTTCACCGAGCTCGGTCCAAAACAATGGTGTACGGCATTTACGACCGTACAAAGCCTCGTAAGGTGCCATCTTAATACTTGATTGAAAACTATTGTTGTAAGCGAATTCAATCAAAGGTAAATACCGTTCGCATGAACTACTGAACTCGAGGATGCAACATCTCAACATATCCTCAAGTATCTGAATTATCCGCTCAGATTGACCATCGGTTTGGGGGTGAAAAGCAGTGCTAAAATGCAGCTTGGTACCCAAAGCTTCTTGCAATTTCCTCCAAAATCGCGAGGTGAATCTCGGATCTCTATCCGACACGATAGAAATAGGTACCCCGTGTAATCTCACAATCTGAGAAACATACAATTCGACTAGTTTATCCAATGAAAAATCCGTACGCACGGGGATAAAGTGAGCCGACTTAGTCAGTCTATCAACAACAACCCAAATCGCATCCTTCTTACTTGCTGACAAGGGCAGTCCGGACACAAAGTCCATTGTGACTCGATCCCATTTCCACTCGGGTATCATGATCGGCTGAAGTAATCCTGAAGGCACTTGATGTTCCGCTTTCACTTGTTGACATATTAATCATCTCGAAACAAAGTCGGAGATGTCTCGTTTCATACCATGCCACCAAAACCAACGTTTCAAATCGTTGTACATTTTCGTACTCCCCGGGTGAATTGACATTCGGCTACAATGCGCTTCGTTCAGAATCATCGAAATGAGTCCCGAATTCCTTGGAATGCACAAACGACTTCTGAACCTCAAACAATCATCATCATCAATTTGAAACTCCGATTCCTTGTTCGGAACACACTCAGCCCGTTTTGCAACCAATTCATGATCAACCTTCTGGGCTTCACGAATTTGATGAATCAATAATGGTTTGGCTTTTAATTCAGCTACAACACATTGTCGGGTAGAACACACAAGTGCACATTCATCGCTCGTAAAGCAAGCAATGATTTCCGGCTTAAGGCGTCCGCAACCACATTAGCCTTTCCCGGGTGGTAATCAATGACAAGCTCGTAATCTTTCAACAACTCAAGCCAACGTCTTTGTCGCAGATTTAAGTCTCTTTGAGTCATCAAATATTTGAGACTTTTGTGATCCGAAAATACATGGCACTTTTCACCAAATAAGTAATGTCGCCATATTTTTAAAGCAAATACGATGACAGCTAGTTCAAGATCATGGGTCGGATAATTTTTCTCATGTGGCTTTAATTGTCTCGACGCATAGGCCACCACTCGACCTTCTCGCATCAATACGCAACCCAACCCAAGTAGGGATGCGTCACTATAAATGACAAACTCTTTGCCTGATTCGGGTTGCACTAAAATTGGAGCTTCAGTCAAATAAGTTTTTAGTTGATCAAAAATTTTCTGACATTTCTCCGTCCATTCGAACTTAACATCCTTTTGAAGTAGCTTCGTCATTGGTGTGGCTATCATCGAGAAACCTTTGATAAATCGTCGGTAATAGCCGGCAAGCCCCAGGAAGCTCCGAACTTCGGTAATATTTCTTGGAGGCTTTCAGTTAAGTATGGCTGAAATTTTGCTCGGGTCAACTCGAATACCCGATGCGGATACCACATGACCCAAGAAGCTAACCTCTCTTAACCAGAACTCACACTTACTGAACTTAGCATATAACTGCTTATCCCGCAAAATTTGCAACACTAGTCTCAAGTGCTCAGCATGTTCGGTCTCATCTCTTGAATAGACCAAGATGTCATCAATGAACACAACTACGAACCGATCCAAATATGGTCTGAAGATCCGATTCATCAAATCCATAAATACCGCAGGGGCATTAGTGAGCCCAAACGGCATCACTAAGAACTCGTAGTGACCATATCTCGTTTTGAAGGGAGTTTTGGGTATGTCCGAATCTCGAATTCGCAACTGATAATAGCCCGATCTCAAATCTATTTTTGAGAACACTGAGGCTCCCTTCAGTTGGTCGAACAAATCATCGATACGCGGTAACAGATATTTGTTCTTTATCGCCACTTTATTCAGTTGACGATAGTCAATGCACAACCTCATGGTTCCGTCCTTCTTTTTCACGAACAATACTGGTGCACCCCAATGTGAGAAACTTGGTCGAGCAAAACCTCTATCCGTCAATTCTTGCAACTGAGCTTTCAACTCTTTTAACTCAGTTGGTACCATACGATACGGAGCCACCGAAATCGGCGTAGTCCCAGGTACAAGCTCAATATCAAACTCTATCTCCCGAACAGGTGGTAAACCCGATAATTCTTCAGGAAAAACATCCGGGTATTCACAAACCACCGGCACAAATTCGGGTTTCTTTTCTAATTCTTTGTCATCAAGTACATACGCAAGGTATGCTTCGCACCCTTTTCTTACATATTTCTGGGCCAACATTGAGGATATTACAGCTGGCAACCCATCCAAGTCCGTAGACTCAACTCGGATTACTTCGTTATTTGCGCACCTCAATTCAATCGTCTTGCTTTTGCAATTCACAACCGCATCATGCACGGTCAACCAATCCAACCCGAGAATAACATCAAATTCATTAAACGGCAAAAGCATCAAGTCCGCCGGAAAACAGGAACCTCGAATTACTAGGGGACATTTCTTACACACTTTGTCGACAAGCACGTAACGACCCAAGGGATTTGACACCCGAATTACGAACTCAGTAGACTCAATAGGTAAAGTCTTACTGGATGCTAAGGTTTCACATATGTAAGAATGAGTAGAACCGGGGTCAATCAAAGCAATTACATTAGTATCAAAGAGAGTAAAAGTACCGGTAATAACATCAGGCGAAGAAGCATCCTCGCGGGCACGTATAGCATAAGCTCTAGCAGGCGCACGAGCCTCGGATCTGGTCGTAGCATCTCTAGATCCTCTCTGACCACCACTAGCATTGCCCGTATTTCCAGATGGTCTACCTCGAGCAGTGGTAGCACCCGGTTTCCCACTCTGATTTACATTCTGTTCAGACAACCTCGGGCAATCTTTAATGAAGTGGTCAACTGATCCGCACTTGTAACAGGAGCGGTCAGGGAATCTACAACTCCCCGAATGCCATTTACCGCAATATCGACATTTCGTTCTGTCTCGACGTTCATTCCCAACACTGGCGACCGAAGTGCCTCGTGTACCCACAGGGGGTCGATCACGATCTCGTCTAAAAAGGCCCGAAGTGCCTCCCGACCAGCCCACATCATCTCGAAATTTCTTCGATGCCTGTTGAAGAGACTTTCCCGAAGATCTTTTACGAAACTCTCCAGTTCCCACATCAACTTTTTGTTTTTCTTTTCTAAGCTCTTCGGCTTTACAAGCTCGCTCGACAAGTACTACGAACTCTCGCATTTCAAGAACGCCAACGAACATTTTTATATCTTCATTCAGCCCATCCTCGAAGCGTTTACACATGATAGCCTCGGACGAAACACATTCCCGAGCGTATTTGCTAAGTCTAACAAATTTTCGCTCGTAATCAGTAATCGACATGGAACCTTGCTTAAGCTCAAGAAATTCCTTCCGTTTTTGATCAACAAATCTCTGACTGATATACTTTTTCCGAAACTCAGTTTGGAAAAACTCCCAAGTTACTTGCTCTCGGGGCACAACAGAAGTCAGAGTACTCCACCAATAGTAGGCAGAATCACGTAGCAAGGAGATAGTACACTTTAAGCATTCATCGGGTGTACAAGATAGCTCATCGAGTACCCGGATAGTGTTGTCCAACCAAAATTCAGCTTGCTCGGCATCGTCGCTATCCGTAGCTTTAAATTCAGTAGCCCCATGTTTTCGGATTCTGTCAACTGGGGGCTTATTTGACCTTATTTGGTCAGTTACCGGAGGTATTGTAGGTGCGGGGGTTGTATTAGTCGGGAAGGGAGGTTGTGGAACAGCCGTATTAGTTCGAATGTATTTGTTGAACCAATCATTCATCACGCTATAGAAAGCTTGTCTAGCTTCATCATTCGGGTTACTAGCATTAGGTTGAGAGTCCACCGGCGCTGTCCCTTGTACGGGAGCAGGCGCTACACTCTCAAGATCATCAGCTACCGCTCGGTCGGGATCGGGATCCATTACTATAAATAAACACATTTGCAAATGTCAGAAATCACCACACTATCAAATAATCACATAAAATGGCATGTATAGCTAGACCCAACGCATTACGGTAGTCCTAGAATCGACTAAACCGTAGCTCTGATACCAATCAAATGTAACACCCCGAACCCGAGACCGTCACCGGAGTCGAACACGAGGTGTTAACAAACTTTAAAAATTTTCCAGACACTGCCAATCTGCGTAATAGTCGCTTTAAAAATCATATCTTGAGTTCAGAAACTCGGAATCCAGTTCCGTAAATTTTCCCTGAAACCAGACTCATATGTCCATCAACATATTTTTTTCTAGAATTTTTGGTCAGGCCAATTAGTACAGTTTATTAGTCAAAGTCTCCCATGTTACAGGGATCGACTACCCTGACCTTTGCGCATTATGACTTGGATATCTCCCTGTACAGGGATTCAATACTGATTCCGTTTGTTTCTATAGAAAATAGACTCAGAGAGGAATCTATACATATATGGCTTGATTCCTAATTGTCTCGGGTTAATTTATAATGAATTTCCAAAGTCAGAACAGGAAATCCAGAAACCGTTCTGGCCCTGTCTCACAAGAACCTGAATATCTCCTAACATACTGTCCGTATGATTGTTTCGTTACTTTCCTATGAAAATAGATTCATCAAGGTTCGTTTACATAATTTATTAACTATTTAATTTCATTCCTACTATTTTTAGTGAATTTCCAAATCTACATCACTGCTGCTGTCAGCACTGCCTTTAAGGTAGACTTTACCTATTTCATAGTTTCCATGATTCAACTAGCCCTTTTTGCATAAGTAGCACAATTTATGATAGTGATTAACCATTCCCATGGCCAATCCTTGTCAAGCCTATCCACACCTCTCAATAACCATATCCATACCAAATGATTATAACATTACACTCAAACATATATAAGCCATTTTCGCATGGCTATCCAAAATTATACAAGTCCAAAGGGTCCATGACCCACAACAAACGGGTAGTCCTATATATGCTATTTCGAAGTTCAACCAAAATTGTACCAAAAGGGGGGTTTGATAGTGTGGGCGACTTCGACTTCAAAATCCCGAGTCCGATAGCTGGAGAACCAAAATCTATAAAATAGAGGATCAAAGAAACGGAGTAAGCAATTTATGCTTAGTAAGTTTTGAGCAAGGAATTCCAGTACAACAAAATTATAGCATTCATATAGCTAAACGAATAATTTCATATGCACAAATTTTCGATATCATACTTGCTTCACATTACCAACCCTTATGTACATACACAAAAGATCAACTTAGCCAAAGGCCGGTAGCTCGTTTATCAACTGAGCGAATACTTATTTGTAAGGGCTCAACTAAATTCAAGCACACACGAAACATACCTCAATGTTGGGATGTTTCTAGAGTATTTACTGAAATTTTTACAGCAAGATCATTCATTCCCAAATCACGTACCTTCGGAATTTAACCGGATATAGCTACTCGTTCAAATGCCTTCGGGACATAGCCCGGTTATAGTAACTCGCACAATTGCCTTCGGGACTTAACCCGGATTTAGTAACTCGCACAAATGCCTTCGGGCTTAGCCCGGAATTAGTATCTCGTACAAATGCCTTCGGATCTTAGTCCGGATATGGTCACTTAGCACAAAGCCTTCGGGACTTAGCCCGGACATCATTCAAATAACCATGCACATTTAACAATAAATCATGGCACATTCGTATTTCGTTCTCGTTAGCAAAACTCAAACACAAGACATTTATCATTCTTGCAATTTCGGCTCAATAGCCACACAAAGAGCATGATTTAATTTGCTTAAAACATGATCTAATCAAATCATAATTTAAGCTCTTTTACTCAAGAACTTACCTCGGGTGTTGTCGAACGATTCCGATAGCTATTCGACCACTTTTTCCTTCCCTTTATCGGATTTAGTTCCCCTTTGCTCTTGAGCTTAATTAAACAAATAAATTGATTTAATCATTTGAGCATCGGAAAGAGGAACACAAGGCATTTAGCCCATTTTTATACATTAGACATTAAAGTCACATATGTACAGAATCATGAATCAAACTCAACATTTTAGCTAATTTTTCCCCCTTGGCCGAATTTTCTAAGCCAAGACAAAAGCATCAATATGCTTGCCTCTAACCGAATACATGCAACACCAATCTCCTTCCTATGGCCGAATATGCATGTCTATGTTGGGGCCGATTTCAACACTTAATACATTCTACAAGTATGGTCACTTGTTTTGACTAAACACCCTTTTGTTTCAAGTTCAAAACTTGGCTAATACACACATATATACACTAGTAAAGCATCCTCTCCCTTTCCATCAATTTAACACATGCATTACTCATTAATATACAAAAATTATATTCGGCCTTAGCACACAACTTGCTAGCCGATTCTTCTCCATCTAGCAACCAATGCACATATGTGCTCACTCAAAAATGCTAAAAAGAAGATTCAAGAATCATCAATCCACCATCACATGCATCATTAACAAGCTTCATATTTAGCATGCAATGGCATTAACACAAAACCTACCTAGGCCGAATATCATCCCCATGACATAGCAAAGATTTGAACCATGGGCTAATTAGAACTCAAGCTAGCAACTAAAAACATGCATGAATCTCAAGGCACAACCTCAAACATACCTTGATCTAGATACAAGTATGGCCAAACCTCCTCCTAATCCTCTTCCAAACCAAACATGAAGCAAGAACTCCTTCCTCCTTCCTTTGAATTTTCGGCCAAATGAAGATGGAAAAGGATGAACAAAATTTTCTCTTTTCTTTTCTTTAACTCACGGCAATGGGGGGGGAAACAACTACACACTTTTTTTTTGTTTTCATCATATTCCCTTTCATTATTTTATGCCCATGCTCCTTATTTTATTTTTTTCCACCCATGATGCACCAACACAACATGTCTATGACATGTCTTGCCCATCACACTTGGTCTACCATGCTTGTCATGGCCGGCCACTACTAGTTAGGGGGGAATTTGACATGCAAGTCCCCCCTTTTTATTTCATGCTCTAATAGGTCCTTATGCTTCGACCTATCACATTTCAAAAATGTCGCACATAAGTCCTATTGACTAAATTCACATGCAATCGACTAAATCGAAGCTTGAAATTTTCGCACATTCATAATTACATATTCTAGACAATAAATATCACATTCAAACATTTCGGTGACTCGGTTTAGCGGTCTCGAAACCACTTCCCGACTAGGGTCAATTTTGGGCTATCACAGCCTGTGTTAGTTCCTGAGTGGAAATGGGACCGAGTTACCATGGATTTTGTAGCAGGGTTGCCGTTGACACCGAAAAAGAAAAATGCATTATGGGTTGTGATTGATAAGTTAACGAAGTCCACTCATTTTATCCCGATTTGTATGGATTATTCACTTGACAAGTTGATTGAATTGTATGTTTCAGAGATAGTCAGACTACATGGGGTACCGTTATCGATTATATTAGACAGAGATCTGAGATTTACTTCGCGATTTTGGAGGAAATTGCAGTCGTTGGTAGAGTTTACATATAATAATAGTTATCAGTTGAGTTTGAAGATGGCTCCTTATGAAGCTTTGTATGGACGTAAGTGTCATACGCCTTTGTATTGGATAGAGTTTAAGGAAAATCAGATTTACGGGTTGATTTAGTGAAAGAAACGGAAGAGAAAGTAAAAGTTATCAGAGATTGTTTAAAAGCAACTTCAGACAAACAGAAGACTTATGCAGATTTAAAAAGAAAAGAGATTGAGTATCAATTTGGTGACAAAAGTGTTTTTGAAAGTATCCCCGTGGAAGAAAATTTTCAGATTTGGCAAGAAAGGCAAACTAAGTCCACGTTTCATTGGACCGTTCGAGGTGACTGCAAGAATTGGGCCCTTAGCATATCGGTTAGCTTTTCCAACTGAGTTAGAGAAGATTCATAATGTATTCCATGTGTCTATGTTACGTTGTTACTATTCCGATCCGTCACATGTGATCTCACTGACAGATGTTGAGATTCAGCCAAACATGACTTATGTTGAAGAACCGGTAAAAATTCTAGATAGAGAGATTAAGCAACTAAGGAACAACAGTATTGCACTTGTGAAAGTGTTACGGAATAGGCATGGGGTTGATGAAGCTACATGGGAGCCCGAAGAGGCTATGCGAAAACAATACCCAAATCTCTTCACAGGTAAGATTTTCGGGGACGAAAATCCTCAAAATGGGGGAGAAATGTAACATCCCGATTTTTGGCTTAGTCAGAGCAGTGGTTTCAGGACCATAAATCTGATGAGGAAAAATTTATTTTTACTATATTTTTATGGCCTACAATTTCGCGGAATGATTTTGTGAAAATTTTGTTCAAAAATTTTGATGTTTGGGCACTCAATTTAGTCAAAAGAACTAAATTGTAAAAAGTGCAAAAGTTGAGTTCTACATGTTAGAGGTGTCCAATTGTTATGAAATTTTAAATTTGAGGTCTTTATATGGTAATTAGACCATTGGTTCAGTTATGGACAAAAATGGACATGAGATAAGTGAAGTAGGAAATCTTTAAGTTAGGGGCATTTTGGTAATTTGGTAATTAAAATGAATTAAAAAGGGGAAATGATGGAAAATATGCTCATCTTCTTCATTTGGACGAAATTAGCAAGGGGGAAGCCATAGTTAGGGTTTTCAAGCTACCAAGCTCCATAGTAAGTGATTCCAAGCCCCGTTTTTAATGTTCTTTATGTTTTTAAGCCCCGGTAACTTGATTTAGCTTAGTCTAGCAATAATTTAACCTAGGGTTCATATTTGGAAATATAACCATAGGTTAAATGTGTTTATTTAATGTTTTATGGTAGATTATGAAGCTTGAAATTATGTTAAACAACTTTTGCCAAGCGATTTTAAGTGACCGAGTAAAACGGCATAATCGGTAAAAATACCTAATGCTCATAAGTAAGTGTTAGAATGGGAATTTGATGTTATCATAGAAGGGAAAAATGTTCAGCATGTTATAAAACATAAGAATATGGAATGAATTTAAGTTTTCGAGCTTTGGGGTAAAAGTGGAAATATGTAAAAGTTTAGGGTAAAATTGTAATTTTTCCAAAGTTAGAGTCGAGGACTGTTTTGATAAATGTGAGTAATAAATAAACTAAATTTCATATTATAGATCAAGAAGAACGAAATCCGGGGTTAGACCGAGGAAAGAAAAATGTTGAACATTTAGTTGATAGATTTGACCATATTTTGTACCGAGGTAAGTTTACTGTAAATAAATGAAATATTTTGATAATTATTATTAATGTTGTTATGTTTCAGCAATTATGTATTTATTTCATGAAAATATCTAATGTTGACTTAAGTATGAGATGATAGAGAATCAGTGATAAAAGCCCCGTTGAAACATTGGGAATGTATCAGATACAAATGTCATGACATTAAGGGAATGAGATCCCATGTAAGACCATGTCTGGGACATGGCATTGGCACCGAGATGAGAGGTCCCATGTAAGACCATGTCTGGGACATGGCGTTGGCACTGATATGAGAGGTCCCATGTAAGATCATGTCTGGGACATGGCGTTGGCACCGAGATGAGAGGTTCCCCGTAAGACCATGTCTAGGACATGGCATGGGCACCGATATGAGAACTCCCATGTAAGACCATATCTGGGATATGGCGCAGTAAAAGAAACATCCCATCTAAGACCATTTCTGGGACATGGCTTTGGCATGTTATTATCAGAAAAGAGACCTAACTATCCTTATTATTCCAATGAGGCTCAACGGGCTAGTAAACAAATTATGTACCATGAAAGTTCATGTAAAAAGCATAAATAGAAAATTAAGGTGAGTTATACGAGTTAAGAACATATTATGTTATCAATTTAGAACCAACATTTTAGCAAGAGAAGAGTAAGTTATAAT
Source organism: Gossypium hirsutum (assembly GCF_007990345.1). Lineage (NCBI taxonomy): Eukaryota > Viridiplantae > Streptophyta > Magnoliopsida > Malvales > Malvaceae > Gossypium > Gossypium hirsutum. Next base: position 35,281,032 of record NC_053444.1, read on the forward strand.
TATGAGTTATCTAAGTAAACAAGCAAGTGAACAAGTAAGAGAGTAAGTAAAGAGGAAATTAAATATCATAACATTTGAGTATAATTATTTGTGTTAAATGTTATTATTTATTTACTTGTAAACTTAATAAGATTTATGCTTACTTCTTTTATTTTCCTTCTTTTATAGTATTGCAAAGCTAATTCGGGGATCTTAAAGATGTCGGAGAGCGCCCATACTATCAACAACAACAACTCGGTATTTTATGATGATCAATGTTTGAGCTATGGCATGTATAGGTATTTAGTCATTTTGAATGTATGTCCTTATGATATTGCTAAAGGATGATGTGTAAATATATGATAATGTTTAGCTATTAAAATGGCTAAGTAATAATATGTTAGGTATTATGAATGCCTAGGTGATAGTTTATACCTAGAAATTATGAAAGAGTAAAAATTTGCAATGAAATAGTTTTGAGATAGTAGCAGTGACATGACTTTGAAAAATCACCAACGATATTATAAAGTGAATTAGAGAGTGAATGATATATAAGATTAAAGTTTATTGAGTCTATTTTCATATAAAAATAATGGTGTGGGTAAATGAATTTTATATTATGAGATATTTGAATTTTGGTTAGACAGGGTCAAAATGGTTTCGGAGTCCACTATTCTAAATTTAGAAAATCATTAAAAATTGTACAAAAATGATTATGGGTTATAATTTATATTTATAGATTCCTTAGTTAGTCTATTTTCTGAAAATATAAATGAGAACACCATATGAGAATCATACGATGAGAAAATTGATTTGTAGTGAATAAATGTCAGAACCATGAGGCAGTGAAATAAGGGATACTTTAATGATTAAATTGTACTAATTGGCTAAACCAAAAATTCTTAAAATTTTATGGTAAAATAATATATGAGTCTAGTTTAAGGAAAAATTTATAGATCTAAATTTTGAGTTTTGTAACACTAGTTATAGTTAAATTAGTGACTGCTGTGCAAGTGCACAACATTATGGTGAGCAGTGAAATAAATTTTAAAAGCAAATTTTTATGCCCCAAACTAATAAGTTAAGTCAAGTAACGCCCCATGCTCAACTCCGGCAACGGTCTTGGGTAAGGGGTGTTACAGCATCCATTGACCTTGCTCATTTGAATAGTCAATAATCTTTTCATCTACGGCATGTATTAAATTTCTTATCTTATGAACATAAATATCTATGATATTGCATATAAGCCTTTTCAATTCTTTTTTCTTACCTGTTGAACCGTCTAAAATTACATTGGATGCTCGGGAATATTCACACATTGTGTGCATTTCCATATAACTATAGCCTTTCCTTTTTCAATAATGCTCACATAAGCTATGAAATGGGCCTGCTCACACGAGTTATGGGTCAGAATGTTAGCTACACGGTGCTGCTCACATGAGTTGTGGAGAATCTGCAACAAATGCAGGACCTCGGCCATCAGTAGGTCATTCAAGGCCAGCACACGAAACATGAAATCCCTAATGAAATGACATTTGTCTCCTAAGAATTCTTACGATTCAAAGGAGATTAATTAACCATCTCCATTCCGAAATATTATCATATTCATCGAGTCAAGTAAATCTAATATATTACAATAAGTAAACTCAATTCAAAACATCAAATGACAAATTTTTTTATCTCTATATGAACTTACCTCGATCACCACGGTTGTTATAGCTAAATTACAACTGATCTAAGATTTTTTCCTTTCCTTAATTCAAGTCTGATTGATTCTTTTCTTGATCTAAATAATAATTTAACTCAATTAAATAAATCAAATAGCTTAACTTTATAGATTCTAACTTATAACCCATCTTAATGTATAATTACGAATTTACCCCTAACATTTTTTGTTCCTAAACTATAATTCTTTGATTTCCTAGCATTCTTAAGTTAATTACCTCCATAGAATCTCTTTAAAATACTAAAAAAATTCATAGATTTCATCATCTTCTCCAAATGTGGGGTTTTCAAAATTACATCAAAACTCATCTAATTTTCTATCAAAGGTAATGTTTCAAATTCCTATGAGTTTCTCATGATATCTAGTTCTTAAAACTGAATTATTAGCCCTCAAGTCGTATGTTTTAAATATAACCCGAAAATCGAGACATTAATGGTGGATTTCAGGAATTTTAATAAAAAAACATGGTTTCAAGTGTTTTTCAACTTGTTTCATCATTATTAGAAGGTTTTTAAACTTAACTTGAAGTTTCATTAATGATTTATCATGTTTTAATGAATTTTGTGAAAATTGCCTAAAAGATGTAGAAAAATGTTGATGCCATGAATTGAGAAGATTTGTCTAGTTTGATGGTTGCAAATTAGGTGTAGATGATTAATTAGATGAACGAAAATAATTTTAGGTAAAAAGATTGACTATAGACCGAGAAATTAGAATTGAAAGTTTGTTATTTAATAGTTTAAGATACATGGGAACTTAGCTTAAGACTTGTGTTTTAGTTGTTTTGAGTGAATTTTTGGTTTTTATTTGATTGTGGTTATTCTATGGTTCTTGTATGTAAAGCCTCGAATTCATTAGAGCTTGCTACGAGCTAGGGAAACATTAGTTGAGCTTTCGGCTTTTTGACAAAAGCATAAAGTGGTGAGTGTATGGAGTTGCTGCTCGTAAACACGAGTCATGTGTTATTTGGGAATTTAGATGTAGCCTAAACACCTACTCTAAGTTCTGACCATAAATTTTCTTGAATTTATATTTATCTTGTGGTTATGTATTGTGCATGAAATGTAATAAGTGAGTATGGTGATTATTGTGTAAAGTGCAATTACATACATGAAATGAATGTGTAATACATATGTTATATGGCTATGCTAGTGTTTTGCAAAACATGCTAATATGTAGTGATAGTGCACGGATAATCGGTAAGTAATATGTGTTGTTTTCAGATATTTTGGCATTTTGATCTTGGAACAATTAGATATAGTTGGCACGCCATAAGATTGTGAGTACTCACTTATATGTATAGTGGTTGTGGGCATTGAGACCCTGAGACATGTTAGGAGGGATAAGGGAATGGGAGCTAAGCTTCATTCAATGGGACATGTGAGGGGAAATAAGGAGAGTGTTAGCTAAATGCATCACCTTTGGGACATGTTTTACTCTATGAGTCTATGTGGTGTAATGGAGACCCGTGTATCCAGTGTGAGATGATAGAGCTCACTATATGTTTCGTAACCCAAGTGCCATCTTATCATATTTTATGTAATCGTGTGGAATATGTTCTAAGCTTGAATGAGGATGTATGCGTTGTGAGAATGAACTATTAAAAGACGTATGATTTAATACTATATTATGTTAGACTTAAGAATAAGGTACTTGTGAGTAAATGACTGGTTGTGTTACATGATGTTATGCTTGCATTGTGGAAATTCTTTGCATTCACTAAGCTTGTTGAAGCTCACTCGCTCATTTCAACATGTGCAGATTAGCGGTGTGGACGGTATGGTTACCACGGGAGTGACCAAGGAAGACTTGTTATTCATCGTAGGTGCTCTATTATTTATATTTGTATTGGGGAAATAGGCCATGTGGTAGAACTATTTTGGGTTATTGATCTTTAAACATTTTGATTTGACTTATAAGAATTTCATGTTATTTTTTTTATGTTAGAATTTTTAAAAATTGATGTTGGCATAATGATTCTTGCTTGAATGATTGGACACTTTGGATTGATAAATGTGACAGCCCAAAGTTGACCCTAGTCGGGAAGTGGTTTCGGGACCGCTAAACCGAGTCACCGAAATGTTTGAATGTGATACTTATTGTCTAGAATATGTAATTATGAATGTGTGAAAATTTCAAGCTTCAATTTGGTTGATTTCATGTGAATTTAGTCAATAGGACTTATGTGAGAAAATTCAAAAATGTGATAGGTCAATGTGTGAGGACCTATTAGTGATGTGGACAAAGGGGGGGACTTGCATGTCAAATTTCCCCCCCTAATGAGTAGTGGCCGGCCATGACAAAGAATGATGGGCAAAACATGTCATGAAACATGTTTTGTTAGTGGAAGAATAAAATAAGAAGTATGGGTAATAAAGAAATGGAAAACAAAAAAAAAATGTGTGTGTGTAGTGTTTGTCCCCCCCCCATTGCCGTGAGCTCAAGAGAAGAAAGGAGAAAAGTTTGTGTTCATCCTTTCTCACCTCCATTTTAGCCTAAATTAGAAAGAAAAACAAAGAAAAAAAATTTCTCATCCTTTGGTTCACATCTCGTGTCCGACTCCGGTGTCGGTCTCGGGTTCGGGGTGTTACATTTTATTGGTATCAGAGCTACGGTTTAGTCGATTCTAGGACTACCGTAATGTGTTGGGTCTAGCTATACATGCCATTTTATGTGATTACTTGATAGTGTGGTGACTTCTGACAATTGTAAATGTGTTTATAGTAATGGATCCCGATCGTGACCGAGAGGTAGCTGATGATCTTGAGAGTGTAGGGCCTGCTCCCGCGCAAGGGGCAGTGCCGGTAGACTCTCAACCTAATGCTAGTAATCCGAATGATGAAGCTAGACAAGCATTCTATAGCGTGATGAATGATTGGTTCAACCAATACATTCGAACTAATATGGCTGTTCCACAACCTCCATTCCCGACAAATACTACCCCCGCACCTACAATACCACCGGTAACTGACCAAATAAGGTCAAATAAGCCCCCAGTTGACAGAATCCGAAAACATGGGGCTACTGAATTTAAGGCTATGGATAGCGATGATGCCGAGCAAGCTGAATTTTGGCTGGACAACACTATCCGGGTACTCGATGAGCTATCTTGTACACCCGATGAATGTCTAAAGTGTGCTATCTCCTTGCTACGTGATTCTGCCTACTATTGGTGGAGTACTCTGACTTCTATTGTGCCCCGAGAGCAAGTAACTTGGGAGTTTTTCCAAACTGAGTTTCGGAAAAAGTATATCAATCAGAGATTTGTTGATCAAAAACGGAAGGAATTTCTTGAGCTTAAGCAAGGCTCCATGTCGGTTACTGATTACGAGCGAAAATTTGTTAGACTTAGCAAATACGCTCGGGAATGTGTTTCGTCCGAAGCTATTATGTGTAAACGCTTCGAGGATGGGCTGAATGAAGATATAAAAATGTTCGTTGGCGTTCTTGAAATACGAGAGTTCGTGGTACTTGTTGAACGAGCTTGTAAAGCCGAAGAGCTTAGAAAAGAAAAGCAAAGAGTTGATGAGGGAACTGGAGAGTTTCGTAAAAGATCCTCGGGAAGGTCTCTTCAACAGACATCGAAGAGATTTCGAGATGATGCGGGCCAGTTTAGAGGCACTTCGGGCCTTTTTGGACGAGATCGTGATCGACCCCCTGTGGGTACACGTGGCACTTCGGTCGCCAGTGTTGGGAATGAACGTCGAGACATGACGAAATGCCGATATTGCGGTAAATGGCATTCGGGGAGTTGTAGATTTCCTGACCGCTCCTGTTACAAATGCGGATCAGTGGACCACTTCATTAAAGATTGCCCGAGGTTGTCGGGACAGAATGCAAATCAGAGTGGGAGACCGGGTGCTACCACTGCTCGAGGTAGACCATCTGGAAATATGGGCAATGCTGGTGGTGGTCAGAGAGGATCTAGAGATGATATAACCAGATCCGAAGCCCGTGCGCCTGCTAGAGCTTATGCTATACGTGCCCGCGAGGATGCTTCTTTGCCTGATGTTATTACCGGTACATTCACCCTCTTTGATACTAATGTAATTGCTTTGATTGACCCCGGTTCTACCCATTCTTACATATGTGAAACCTTAGCATCCAGTAAGACTTTACCTATTGAGTCTACTGAGTTTGTAATTCGGGTGTCAAATCCCTTGGGTCGTTACGTGCTTGTCGACAAAGTGTGTAAGAAATGTCCCCTGGAAAATTCGAGGTTCCTGTTTTCCAGCGGACTTGATGCTTTTGCCGTTTGATGAATTTGATGTTATCCTTGGGTTGGATTGGTTGACCGCGCATGATGCGATTGTGAATTGCAAGAGCAAGACTATTGATTTGAGGTGCGCAAATAACGAAGTAGTCCGAATTGAGTCTGCGGACTTGGAGGGGATGCCAGCTGTAATATCAGCAATGTTGGCACAGAAATATGTAAGAAAATGGTGCGAAGCATACCTTGCATATGTGCTTGTTGACAAAGAATTAGAAAAGAAACCCGAATCTGTGCCGGTGGTTTGTGAATACCCGGATGTTTTTCCGGAAGAATTACCGGGTTTACCACATGTTCGGGAGGTAGAGTTTGGTATTGAGCTTGTACCTGGGACTACGCCGATTTCGATAGCTCCGTATCGTATGGCACCAACCGAGTTAAAGGAGTTGAAAGCTCAGTTGCAAGAACTGACGGAGAGAGGTTTCGCTCGACCAAGTTTCTCACCTTGGGGTGCACCAGTATTGTTCGTGAAAAAGAAGGACGGAACCATGAGGTTGTGCATTGACTATCGTCAGCTGAATAAAGTGACGATAAAGAACAAATATCCGTTGCCGCGCATCGATGATTTGTTCGACCAACTGAAGGGAGCCTCAGTGTTCTCAAAATAGATTTGAGATCGGGCTATTATCAGTTGCGAATTCAAGATCCAGATATTCCCAAAACTGCCTTCAGAACGAGATATGGTCACTACGAATTCTTAGTGATGCCGTTTGGGCTCACTAATGCCCCTGCGGTATTTATGGATTTGATGAATCGGATCTTCAGACCGTATTCGGATCAGTTCGTAGTTGTGTTCATTGATGACATTTTGGTCTATTCAAGAGATGAGACCGAACATGCTGAGCATCTGAGGCTAGTGCTGCAAATTTTGCGGGATAAGCAGTTATATGCTAAGTTCAGTAAGTGTGAGCTCTGGTTAAGAGAGGTTAGCTACTTGGGTCATGTGGTATCCGCGTCGGGTATTCGAATTGACCCGAACAAAATTTCAGCCATACTGGACTGGAAACCTCCGAGAAATGTTACTGAAGTTCGGAGCTTTTTGGGGCTCGCCGGTTATTACCGACGATTTGTGAAAGGTTTCTCGATGATAGCCACACCAATGACGAAGCTACTTCAAAGGATGTTAAGTTCGAGTGGACGGAGAAATGTCAGAAAAGTTTCGACCAACTGAAAACTCGTTTGACTGAAGCTCCAATTTTGGTGCAACCCGAATCAGGTAAAGAGTTTGTCATCTATAGTGACGCATCCCTACTTGGGTTGGGTTGCGTATTGATGCAAGAAGGTCGAGTCGTGGCCTATGCGTCGAGACAATTGAAGCCACACGAGAGGAATTATCCGACCCATGATCTCGAACTAGCTGCCATCGTGTTTGCTTTAAAAATATGGCGACATTATCTGTTTGGTGAGAAGTGCCATGTATTTTCGGATCACAAAAGTCTCAAATATTTGATGACTCAACTAGACTTGAATCTGCGACAAAGACGTTGGCTTGAGTTGTTGAAAGATTACGAGCTTGTCATTGATTACCACCCGGGAAAGGCTAACGTGGTTGCGGACGCCTTAAGCCGGAAGTCATTGTTTGCTTTACGAGCGATGAACGTGCATTTGTCTGTTTTACCAGACAGTGTGTTAGTAGCTGAATTAAAAGCTAAACTATTATTGACTCACCAAATTCGTGAAGCTCAGAAAGTCGATGATGAATTGGTTGCAAAACGGTCTAAGTGTTTTCCGAACGAGGAATCAGAGTTTCAAATTGATGATGATGATTGTTTGAGGTTCAGAAATCATTTGTGTGTTCCAAGGAATTCGGAACTCATTTCGATGATTCTGAACGAAGCCCATTGTAGCCGAATGTCAATTCACCCGGGGAGTACGAAAATGTACAACGATTTGAAACGTCAATTTTGGTGGCATGGTATGAAACGGGACATCTCTGACTTTGTTTCGAGATGTTTAATATGTCAACAAGTGAACGCGGAACATCAAGTGTCTTCAGGATTACTCCAGCCGATCATGATACCCGAGTGGAAATGGGATCGAGTCACAATGGACTTTGTGTCCGGACTGCCTTTGTCAGCAAGTAAGAAGGATGCGATATGGGTTATTGTTGATAGACTGACTAAGTCGGCTCATTTCATCCCCGTACGTACGGATTTTTCATTGGATAAACTAGCTGAATTGTACGTTTATCAAATTGTGAGATTACACGGGGTACCTGTTTCTATCGTGTCGGATAGAGATCCGAGATTCACCTCACGATTTTGGAAGAAATTGCAAGAAGCTCTGGGTACCAAGTTGCATTTTAGCACTGCTTTTCACCCCCAAACCGATGGTCAATCCGAGCGGATAATTCAGATACTTGAGGATATGTTGAGATGTTGCATCCTCGAGTTCAGTAGTTCATGGGAACGGTATTTACCTTTGATTGAATTCGCTTACAACAATAGTTTTCAATCAAGTATTAAGATGACACCTTACGAGGCTTTGTACGGTCGTAAATGCCGTACACCATTGTTTTGGACCGAGCTCGGTGAAAGTAAAATTTTCGGAGTTGATTTGATTAAAGATGCTGAGCAGAAAGTAAAGGTAATCCGTGAAAGTCTGAAGGTAGCCACGGATCGTCAGAAGTCGTACGCAGATTTGAAACGAAAAGACATCGAGTATCAGGTGGGAGACAAAGTGTTCCTTAAGGTTTCACCTTGGAAAAAGATACTCAGGTTCGGCCGTAAGGGCAAGTTGAGCCCAAGATTCATTGGGCCGTACGAAATCTCCGAACGAGTTGGTCCGGTTGCGTATAGATTGATTTTGCCCCCGAAGCTTGAAAAGATTCATGATGTCTTTCATGTTTCGATGCTTCGACGCTATCGATCTGATCCATCGCATATAATTAGCCCATCAGAGGTTGAAATTCAAGTCGACATGAGCTATGAAGAAGAACCGATGCGTATCCTAGCTCGTGAAGTGAAGGAGTTGCGAAACAAAAGAGTTCCGCTAGTAAAGGTGTTATGGCTCAAACACGGGATCGAGGAAGCTACTTGGGAGACCGAGAGCTCGATGAAAGAACGATACCCAAACCTATTTACCGGTAAGATTTTCGGGGACGAAAATTTCTTAAGTGGGGGAGAGTTGTGACAGCCCAAAGTTGACCCTAGTCGGGAAGTGGTTTCGGGACCGCTAAACCGAGTCACCGAAATGTTTGAATGTGATACTTATTGTCTAGAATATGTAATTATGAATGTGTGAAAATTTCAAGCTTCAATTTGGTTGATTTCATGTGAATTTAGTCAATAGGACTTATGTGAGAAAATTCAAAAATGTGATAGGTCAATGTGTGAGGACCTATTAGTGATGTGGACAAAGGGGGGGACTTGCATGTCAAATTTCCCCCCCTAATGAGTAGTGGCCGGCCATGACAAAGAATGATGGGCAAAACATGTCATGAAACATGTTTTGTTAGTGGAAGAATAAAATAAGAAGTATGGGTAATAAAGAAATGGAAAACAAAAAAAAAATGTGTGTGTGTAGTGTTTGTCCCCCCCCCCATTGCCGTGAGCTCAAGAGAAGAAAGGAGAAAAGTTTGTGTTCATCCTTTCTCACCTCCATTTTAGCCTAAATTAGAAAGAAAAACAAAGAAAAAAAATTTCTCATCCTTTGGTTCATCCTTGGCCAAAAATTTTAAGGAGGAAAGAAGAAGAAAGGTGAAGAGATTCGGCCATGCATGTAGCTAGGCCAAGGTATGTTTAATGATGTTCCATGAGATGCATGCATGCTTTAGTTGTTAGCTTGAGTTCTACCTAGCCCATGGTCTAAATCTTGCTATGTGATGGAAATGGCACTTGACCATGGATGCATCATTCTTGGTTGGTGTTTGATGTTGTGGTGATGAGGCATGAGGATGAGTTAAGATTCGGCCTAGGTGGGGGTTGTGTTAATGCCATTGCATGCAAAATATGAAGCTTGTTAATGATGCATGTGATGATGGCTTGATGATTCTTGAACCTCCTTTTTAGCATTTTTGTGTGAGCACATATGTGCATTGGTTGCTAAAGGGAGAAGAATCGGCTAGCAAGATGTGTGCTAAGGCCGAATGTAACTTTGCATGTTGATGAGCAATGCATGTGTTAAATCGATGAAAAGGGGGAGGATGCTTTACTAGTGTGTATATGTGTGTATTAAGTGTTGAAATCGACCCCAAAAATGGACATGCATATTCGGCCAAGGGGAAAGAAATTAGCTAATATGTTGTGTTGATGCATGATTTTTGCATGTATGAGACTTTAATGTCTAATGTATGAATATGGGCTAAGTGCCTTGTGTTCATCTTTTGATGCCTAAATGATGAAATCAATTTATTTGTTTGATTAAGCTCAAGAGCAAAGGGGAAATAAATCCGATAAAGGGAAGGAAAAAGTGGTCGAATAGTTAGCGGGATCGTTCGACAACACCCGAGGTAAGTTCTTGAGTAAGAGAGCTTAAATTTCGATGTGATTAAATCATGCTCTATGTGTGGCTATTGAGCCGAATGTACAAGGACAATATGTGCCTTGTGTTTGAGTTTCTTAAACGAAAATGAAATATGAATGTGCCATGAATTATTGTTAGATGTGCATGATTAATTGAATGCTGTCCGGGCTAAGTCCCGAAGGCTTTGTGCTAAGTGAATATATCCGGACTAAGATCCGAAGGCCTTTGTGCGAGATACTAAATCCGGGTTAAGTCCCGAAGGCATTCGTGCGAGTTGTTAAATCCGGGTTAAGTCCCGAAGGCATTCGTGCGAGTTGTTAAATCCGGGTTAAGTCCCGAAGGCATTCGTGCGAGTTGTTAAATCCGGGTTAAGTCCCGAAGGCATTGTGTGAGTTACTAAAACCGGGCTATGTCCCGAAGGCATTTGAACGAGGAGCTATATCCGGTTAAATCCCGAAGGTACGTGATTTGGTAATGAATGAGCTTGCTGTAAAATTTCAGCGAATACTCGAAAAACATCCCAATATGGGGATATGTTACGTATGTGTTAAATATTAATCGAGCCCTTACAAATAAATGTTCGCTCAGTTGATAAACGAGCTACCGGCCTTCGGCCAAGTTAGTTTATTGTGTATGTACATAAGGGTTGTTAATGTTGTGAAGCAAGTTTGATATCGGTAAATTGCGTATTATGAAATATTCCGTTTAGCTAAATGTGTGCTATTATTTGTGCATGCTGGAATTCCTTGCTCAAACTTACTAAGCATAAATTGCTTACTCGTTACATTGCTCCTCTGTTTTATAGATTTTTGGTTCTCCAGCTATCGGACTCGGGATCTTGAAGTCGAAGTCGCCCACACTATCAAAGGCTCTTTTGGGTACTATTTTGGTTGAATTTTGATATGGCATGTATAGGACTACCCATCGTTGTCTTTCGAGTACTTTATGAAATGTATAAGTGTACAGCCATGCGAAAATGGCTTGTAGAAGTGGAGTATGGCATTAGACCATGCGTATTTATGAATGTATAGATGGTTTCATGATGTAACTATAGTTGGAATGGAAGTGTTGAGCAAATGACCAGCCACTAGAATGGCTAAGTATGATCATATGTGGGCTTATGTATGACAAGGCCCTAGTTGGTCCATGAAACCCCAAATTAGGTAAGGTTTACTTTGAAAACAGAAGCTGATAGCAGCAGTGGTGTGGATTGGAAAAATCACAAGAATTCGTAGGAGTGGAATTAAATAGTGAATAAATTATGTAATCGAACCTTGATGAATCTACTTTCATATGGAAGTAACGAAACAATCATAGGAACAGTACAGTAAGAGATATTCGGGTTCTTGTGGAACAGGGCCAGAACAGTTTCTGGATTCCCTGTTCCGACTTTGGAAATTCACTATAAATTGACCAGAGATAATTAGGGGTCATACCATATATGTATGGATTCCTCTCTGAGTCTAGTTTCCATAGAAACAAACGGCATCAGTATTGAAGCTCTGTGCAGAGAGATATCCAAGTTGTAATGGGAAAAGGTCAGTGTAGTCGACCCCTGTAACATGGGAGACTTTGACTAATAAACTGTACTAATTGGCCCGACCAAAAATTCTAGAAAAAAATACATAGGTGGGGACATGAGTCTAGTTTCAGGGAAAAATCACAAAACTGATTTTTGAGTTGTGAAACTCAAGATATGATTTTTGAAGCGACTAGTACTCAGACTGGGCAGTGTCTGAAAAAAAAAAAAAAATTTTTCAAAGTTTGTTAACATCTCGTGTCCGACTCCGGTGTCGGTCTCGGGTTCGGGGTGTTACAATAAATTTAGCCATAGCATGATGGAATAAACAAATAACTTGATGCATGTTGCTTAGGAACTATTTGGAATGAAGTATTTGCTCTTCTATGTTTCATTTTTAGCTTCAGTAGTAGAGGTATCGATAGTTGGCTTTGAAAATCGATACTTCTATGAATTAAAACTTATAAGAAAACAAAATAGAGATTTGGTATCGATACCTTATTTCGAGTATCGATACTCAAGACTAAAGTATCGATAATTTATAGCAAGTACTGATAATTTTCAATAATTGGCATTTTTGGTTAGAAAATAGTAAGCTACTTTGGTATCATTTTTCCAAGTGGTATCGATACCACTCAAAGAAAATATCGATACCTTAATATCAGTATCGATACCTACGAGCAGTTTTATGAAATTTTGCTAAATAGCCCTTATGCATGAGTCTAACTGTATGTAAGACAAATTAGTGAATGATTTGCATGTAATAATGTTAATTAACTTATTGGATGACTTAAAACTTATACGGGTTAACAAAAGAAGATCGTTTGCTTGGATCTAGTTTCCTATTTGATGTACATGAGATGAGATGGTGCTGTAGCATCCTGTATTTGGGCTTGGCAACCAGGCCAGGTATAGGGTGTTACACTGCACCTGTTGCATACAACAACCATTTCACTTCTTCCAAATAGTAAAAGTAACATGAAATGACATTTAAGGCACAATCCAAGTGTTATTATGCAATGTTCTAAAAATAACCTAAAAATGCAAATATATCTACTTAAGTACATGCATTTAATCAAGCTTAGAGGTTCGAAATATAACTTTTTTTAAGAGTTATCACATATCACCTAGAGTTAATTTCAGAATTGGATCGTATCCATGACGTTTCTCACGTCTCCATGTTGAGGCGATACTGATATAACCCTTCTCATATAGTTCTAGTTGAGGTGATCAAGGTTAATCCAAATTTGTCATTTGATGAGAAACCGATGCAGATCCTTGATCATGAGGTCAAACTTTTTCGAAGTAGGCATATTCCACTCGTGAAAGTTATGTGAAGGAATCACATCACCAACGAGGCCACTTGCGAGCTGAAAGATTCGATAGGACAACAATATCCTCACCTTTTTCCATCAGGTAAATTGTGAGGACAAAATTTGTTTTTAAGGATGGTAGAGTTCTCACATCTAATATTTTTATTACTATCAGTGAAAGTTTGGGAATAAGGAAGTGTTTGGTCTAGTGGTTTAAATACTCACTAACTATCCTAGTGGTCCTATGTTCAAGCCCCCATGTTCACATTCTTTTTCTTATATTTTTTACACATTTTTCCCATGTGCTTTATGAGTTGTTGTCCACCCCATAGTCACCATATTTAGGAGGAATCCTTTCCTTCATTAAGAGTCAAACTTACCTTAAGTTGAGGGTGCATGATCCCCTTTTTCACTCCATGTCTCCTTCTCTTACCAAAACTTCTCATCCTTACCATAAAGGAGATTCATTGAACCTAGACCTAGTTGGCCAACCTATTCCCATTCTCCCAACCTCACAATGCCATCCCCTCCTTCCTCTCTTCCACATTTTCTCTTTTTCTCTACATTTTCACTTATTTTCTCTCTTTTCTAGCCACCACCTTTTCTCTTTTCATTTCTCTTTCTCCCTTTCTCCATCATGACCAACCTAAGCACCTCCTAGCACCGCACCTTTTTGGCACACCACACCACCCTTCTCATTTTTCCATCTCCAACCACCGCTGAATCGCCGTCGGACCATCGCCGCCGTCGTTGGTGGTTGAATTTCTTCTATTTTCTTCCTCGTTTCATTTTCAAACTTTTACTTTTATGATTCTTTTAGATCGCTCAACTCTCTGATCTAGTGTCTATTTCGATCCATCGCCTATCTCAATTTGATGAAATGTGTAAGTTTGGATTACTTCATCGTCCATTTTCCCTCTTAGGAGTTTTCCTCTCTTGGCCGAATGGTATAGGGTCCATAAGAATTATGTTTACTCATTTATTTGTTTATTATTTATGAGTAACTCCATCCCTTACCCTCTTGAAGGTCTAAACGAAAATCATAGGGGAGATCTTTAATTTCACATCGGAAATCATCAAATCGAGTGTTCAAAATCGTAAGTATTGGTAAGGCTATTAGTAACCGACTTAATAGTGAAAACTCACCCTCAATGGATATTAACAATAAACATTACTTGTGTGTTAGATACATATTTTGAGTTTGATTAAAGCAAAATCGATACTAAGGATTGTGGTATTTCAGATCTTCGATAAAAGGTGTGAGACCGATTCGATTTGTTGTATGTGATATAGTTATTTTTTATATAAATATATTAATTACAACCAATTGTTATTACAAAAAGTAATGAAAGAGGAGTTGAAAAACTCATTACAAAGGACCCAAGTTTCTCTAACTGAGTATATTTTATGGAATGCATGAAATGTGATGTGATTATTACTAGGTTAATGATGTATGTATAGATCTCATTCTCATGACATGTGTTGCACGGCTTATGTGATACATTTGATGATTCTAATATGTGATATTTATGTATGCGTATGTGAATATTGGGATCGAAGATCTAATGTGTCAAACATGATTAAAACATGTTTAAGTGATGACTAAGTAAAATATAAATATGTGAGCATATCCATATGCCTAAGTGTTAAAGTGATTCACGTGTGTTTAATAGTGAATTTTCCATGTCACATGCATCGGGTGGGATTTTGTGAAATTAGGAAGTAAGTGGCAATATATCTGTATATCAATGGTGGCTTGTCCACAAAGTGTTATTAGTGGTAGTTTACTTGCAAATCAGTGGTGGCTTGTCCACAAATGGTGTTTTGGATGGACGAGTTTTGGTGAACTCGATATGAGGTTTGTAGCAGAGATGGGTAGGATCTTTTATAAAATGTGCATCATTTGCAATTATGCATCGATATGACCATGCATAAGTATCAGTATTATAAATTATGAATATTATGATGTTTGATATGTCGTGCTTGAATTACCTTGGTATGTATGTGAATATATTTGTGTTGATTTCACACTAGGCCTTTTGAAGCTCACCCACATTACTTATGTGTTTCAAATAATCCTCGTGGTTAGGACTTAGATTCGATCATCAATGATGCTCTTCGAAATGTTTCTTTTACAATTTTGGATTTTTCATATGTTTTGGACTTTCATAGACTTTATGACTTCTTATTGGGATTGTATTTTTGGATAGACTGTTGAACTGTGGCATAGGATTTTTAAACATTGGACATCGGACAATTTGCATTGACTTTTATTATGGATTAAATAATTTGTTATTTTCTTAATAAAATCATTTTCCGCAAACTCAATTTATCGAATTTGAATTTAAAGATTGTCAAGTTGTTTTACAAATATTAAACAAGGTTTCTTTCAAAATTTTATTAAAAACATCGCATTTAAGAGAAGTATTAGCACGTGCTTTTCAAAGATTAAACCAACATACTTCAACTCAAGTTTTTGCTATATTTATGGCCCATGTAATCATTTAGATTGGGATGTAATGTCTAGCCCCGATTTGAGGGGTTACACAAACCAAACGGCATTGCTAAAAATTGATAATGTTTGTATCGAGTTCTAAATGCAGTTTTCGGTACATCATGATCTTTAACTCGTAAGTGATAATATCTGGATCGCAAATTAATTTTTAAAAACATTATAGCTCCCTTTAACTAATTGAACAAATCATCGATATGAGGTAACGTATATTTATTCTTGATGGTAACTCGATTCAGCTGTCAATAATCTATGCATAACCTCATCTACCCATCTTTCTTTTTTACAAACAAAACTGCTGCACCCCAAGGTAACAAACTCGGTCGAATGAAACTGTGGTCTAACAATTCCTACAACTGTGCTTTCAACTTAGTAGGAGCCATTCTATACGGGGGTATTGAAATTGGAATGGTTCCCGGCACAAGTTCTATTACAAATTCAAATTCTCTATTCGGTGGTAACTGTAACACCCCATACCCGGCCTAGACGCCAAGCCAAATATCGAGATGTCACACCACCGTCACACTACTTGTTCATCTAAAACAATATGTTATTTCTCATGCATCTTTTTTTTCTTATTAATGAGATGGAATTACTAAGAATTATCAACTATACAATCACATTTAATTGAGAAACCATGCTAAGAATTCATAAAATAGCATAACATAGGTATTAATCATGCATTAGGGCGACTTATCAAATTTTCCCAAAAATGTTACGTAGGTATCAATACCATCTCTATGGCATCGATATTTCCTTTAAGTTGTATCGATATCACCTGGAAAATCGATACCATACTAGCATTCTGTTTCTTGCAAAATTTCAAAGTGTCAAAAAATATCGGTACCTTTCTCAAGGTATCGATAATTACACTCCGAGTATCGATGCTCAGGCCAAGGTATTGATACCAAATTGGTGTTCTGACTCCCTATATTTTTGAAAATACAGAGTTATCATTTTAAAAGCCTTAATATCGATACCTCTGCTTTAGGTTACAAAAATTCCGCATATAAGATCATTTAAATCATTTAAACTTGGTCCTTAAACATCATACTTCATTCAACTCGTCACATACACATCAAAATGTCTAAACAATAAACCAAACACCATGTCCAAGTTTACAAGCTTCCAAACATACACAATATGAAAATAATTCCAAATACATATTAACAAAACTGATATAAATGTCTACCACAATGCCTTTTTGTTCCCTAGAACTATAATAAGCAGAACACCTACTATAATGAATAAAGAATGACTTGGATCAATCCCTCATGGCCACACCGCTCACACCGGGAACGCAACTACTCTGCAAAGGATAAAATGGAATGGGTGAGCTCAACAAACTTAGTGAATGCTTAGAAAAACCACTACGCAAACAAATCGTCATGCATCAACCAAACAACATACAACATGATACCAAAACATCATTAACTAAGTACCATAATTTGCATAATTAGTCATGTTCCAAGCATACTTTTACACATTATTTATACGAATGTTTAAGTATATATATTCCGACCTGTACTATCCACATATAAGCACATATAATCACATATGCACATTTAGTTACAATGTATGATAATTTGACTCTTGAGTTTATGAAACATAAAGTGGACTCTATCACCACTCAACGGATACACGAATCTCCAACACACCACATATCGACTCGTAGATTCAACCATATCCCATAATTGAAGCATATAGCTAATGATCTCCAACACACCACACATACATATCCCAGTGAATGGAGCTTGGCTCACATTCCCTTATCTCTCCAAAACTGTCCTTGGGCCTCAACGCCCCATATATCATAACACAAAAAAGTGAGTACTCACAATCCTATAGCATGCCAACTATATCCAACATTTTCATTAAGTCACAAGGCCAAAATATCCATAATGTCATCAAATATTACGTATCAATTATCCGCTCATATTCACCGCATAATCATACCATTAGCACATTATAAACTCTATCACATGGCATGAATAACATACCCTCATATTTACCATCACAACATTTTCGTATTTCATCACATCATAATTCTCTTTATCACAATTCACAAACATATTTTTCACATATTTAGCATAGGTAAAAAGAACACTTACACTCGAAACTTAGAGAAGGGGTTTAGGCTACCTCTAAATTCCCAACTACACAACGAATTGCTTACGAGTAACTATTCCAAAACACTCATCAAAATATTCGCTTTTGCCGAAAAAATAAAAGCTTAGACAAGCTCCCCTTTGCCGTTATCTCTATTTGTTGAAGGTCTTATCAACTCCGACACTTCAACAAGACAAACCACACATATATTCAGTCAATAGCTCACCTCAAACAACCACAAAAATAAGTCTCAGCTACATTCTTTTCTAACTAAAACCTTTAGCACAACAAACTTAAAATTCGAATAACTCAATCTGCGCTTAATATTTTCGCATGAAACAATTGCCATTCATCTATGACTAATTCACAACCTTTAAACAACACAAAACTACTAGTTTTAAGGTATCAAAACTTTTCAAAAAAAATTTGGCCATAACAACGAAAATTTATTAAAACCAGAGAAATCCTTTACGAAACTTCAAAGTTACTTTAGAAAGCTTATAATTAACTTAAAACTAATTTATAAACATTTTAAAACCAAGTTTTTATCCACAAACTTGAAATTCACCATTTAAGACCCGAATTTGGCTTTTAATTAAAATATTCAATTTAACAGCTAAAAATTCAGTATCAAAGACCAAATAACTATAGAAACTAATGAGAATGTGAAGAATAACATGTGGAGAAGAATAACAAGTTTTCAATGTAAATTCAAAAAACCTACAAGTGGAGAAGATGACGAAATTGGTGTGATTTTTAGGGTTTTTAATGTTTTGAAATGATAGAAATTAAAAGTATTATAGTTTGTGAGTTAAAAGTCAAAATGAGAGAGTGAGGAATAGCAAGGGGACGACAACACTAATGATATGAGAAGAAGAATTCGTGAAAATAATTGGGAATGGCAGTTTATTAGGTTGATTTTTGAAAAATTAGTTTAATTTCTTCATAAAGACTCACAGCTTGACCCTTTTACAAATCGATCCCTTTTCCAAAATTAAAGACATTTAAACTCGTTTCAAAAAATTAAATTAACTTTATGAAAACCATTGTCGAAAACATTATCGAGTACCAACCTTACAAATTTTCGAGCTCATATAAGACAAAATTCCTAAAATACTCGTAAAACTCCTAGGCCTTATTTTGTGGTGTTACAATTCTCCCCCACTAAAAAGAATTTCATCTTCGAAATTTACCTAGGCTAAACAAATAGGGATATTGACATCTCATCGCTTCCTCTGTTTCCCAAGTAGCCTCTTCCACTTTGTGGTTGTGCCACAAAACTTTAACCAACGGGACTCTCTTATTTCACAACACTTTTACTTCATGGTCTTAAATCTCTATTGGTTCCTCGTCAAAAGTGAGATTAGGTTGAACCTCAATCTCCTCTTTTGGCACAATATGCGACGGATCTGAACGATACTTCCGAATCATAAACACATGGAAAACATTATTGATTTACTCAAGTTCCAGCAGTAACTTGAGTCGATATGCTACCGATCCAACTCTCTCGACAACCTCATATGCTCCAACATACCTTGGACTCAACTTACCCGTCCTATCGAATCTTAAAACCATTCTCCATGGAGAAACTTTCTAGAACACCTTATCACCAACTTGAAACTCTATATCTCAATGTTTCAAATCCGCATAATATTTATGCCTATCTGTTGCTGCTTTCAACTTTTCACATATCAACTTTACTTTCTTTTCGGTCTCACGAACTAGATCTGGTCCAACAACACACTTTTCATCCAACTCCGTCCAACACAGAAGAGTTCTACACTTCCTACCATACAATGCTTCAAACGGTGCCATGCGAATACTCGCTTGGAAACTGTTATTGTAAGCAAACTCTGCGAAGGGCAGATATCGCTCCCAACTACCACTGAACTCAATTACACTGCTTTACAACATAGCTTTTAAAACTTGAATTACCCTCTCCGTTTGACCATCAGTTTGGGGATGATAAGCCATACTGAAAGAAAGCTTCGATCCTAAAGCCTCTTTCAAACTTTTCCAAAACCTTGAAGTAAACCTCGGATCCTTATAAAAAATAATTGAAACTAGAACCCCATGATGACGAACAATCTCAGCAATATACAATTCTACTAACTTCTGCAATGAATAATTGGTACGCACTGCTAAGAAATGCACACTCTTCAAAAATCGATCAACTATAACCCAAACCAATCCTTCTTCAATGGAGTCAATGACAAACCCGAAACAAAATCCATAGTAATCTTTTCAAACTTCCATTCAGGAATGGGAATAGGTTGCAACAGCCCCGAAGGAAACTGATGTTTAGCTTTCACCTTTTGACAAACCAAACATCGAGCCACAAAATCCGTAACATCATGCTTCAACCCAGGCCACCAATAAATTTCACGAAAATCAAGATACATCTTTCCATTATTGGGATGCACGGCATAAGGGATACTATGCCCCTTGGTAAGGATCTCTTGCCTTAAATCCACATCTTGTGGCATACACAATCTACCTAAGAAATTCAACATACCTTTTTCATCAATATCAAAGTTTCCCTTAACACCTTTCTCCACTTAACGAATCCTTTTTAGGAATTCCCCATCTAGTGGTTGTTTTTCCTTAATTTGTTGCGACAAAGTCGGCCTCACTTGATGTTTAGCACACAAACCACGATTACTAGATAAACTCAAGCGCACAAACATAGCTCTCAACTCTGTCATCGACTTCCTAGTCACAGCATGAGCAACAACATTCGTCTTACCAGGGTGATACTCAATCCTTTAAAAACTCAATCCAACACCTTTGCCTTAAATTCATCTCCTTTTAGGAGAGAAGGTACTTAAGGCTCTTATGATCAGTGTAAATCACACACTTCTCTCCATAAAGATAATGGCGCCAAATCTAAAGCGCAAACACCACAGCAGCTAAATCCAAATCATGAGTAGGATAGTTTCATTCGTGTGTCTTCAACTGCCTTGAAGCATAAGCCTCAGCTTTACCCTTTTGAATCAACACACAACCGAGCCCTGTATATGAAGCATTACTATAAACCACAAAATCTTTTCCAGGTTTCGATTAATCAACATTGGTGCCTTCATCAATGGTTCCTTAATCTAATCAAAACTCTTCTTCCTTTCCTTAGTCCATTTGAACACCACACTCTTCTAAAGTAGTTTCGTTAAAGGTGCAACAATGAGAGAAAACCCTTCAACGAATCTACGATAGTAACTAGGTAAAACTAAGAAAGTCTGAAGTTCAGTAACACTCCTAGGCGGCTTCCACTCTACAATCGCCACAACTTTCTTTGGGTCCACAAGAATCTCTTTCGCCAAAACTAAATGACCTAAGAATGCAACTTCTCTAAGCCTAAATTCACACTTACTTAACTTCACATATAACTACTTATCCCAAAGAATCTTTAGAACAACCTTTAAGTGCTCGTCATGATCCTTTCCAGAACGAGAATACACCAATATGTAGTCTATGAAGACAACAACAAAATAATCCACGTATGAAGGGAATACTCGGTTCATCAAATCCATGAACGCAGCAGGGCATTAGTTAATCCAAATAACATCACCAAAAACTCATAATGCCTATACCAATCCTAAAAGTAGTTTTCAACACATCAGATTCCTTCACTTGTAACTTATAATACCCATATCTTAAATCAATCTTCAAGAACACCGTTGCACCTCAAAACTGATCAAACAAGTCATCAATTTAAGGAGAGGGATGCTTATTCTTAACAATCAATTTATTCAATTGTTTATAGTCAATACAAATCTTCTTTATACTATTCTTTTTCTTAATAAATAAAACCGGTGGACCCCATGGGGATAAACTTGGTCGAATGAACCCTTTATCCAACAACTTTTGCAATTGAATATTTAACTCATTGAGCTCTTTTGGTTCCATACGATAGGGTGCAATGGACACCGGTGTAGTACTAGGATAAAGCTCAATACGAAATTCCACTTCTCTTTCTGGTGGCAAGCCAGGAAACTCTTCAGGAAACATGTCAGGAAAATCCCTAACAGTTTGAATATCCTAAACTCTCAACTCTTTACTAATTGAATTCATTACGTCAGCCACATAAGCTTCACAACCTTTACTCATCAACTTCTCATACTTCATAGTCGAAACCACCATTAAACATAAAACTGGATCTTTCGCCAACAACAACAATTTCCAACCCATCATTATTTCCTAAGGTAATTCGCTTAGTCTCAAAATCTACCTTAGTCTTATGCTTAGTTAACCAGTCCATGCCCAAAATAACATCAATAGAAAAAACGTATCTTGTATCATAAGAGGACACCTACGATAAACCTTATTCGCAACAACACTATATCCAAAGAAACTAATTACAATCATTCCCAAATCAGTAGTCTCTACAGGAATCCATAACTTATAAGCTAATTCACTCAGAATATATGAATATAATATATGAATGTGTAAAACCATAATCAACTAAGGTAAACAATGGGATAGATCGCAAAGTGAAAGTACCTACAATAACATCAGACCGATCTGGATCCTTAGCTTTCCTAACAGCATAAACCCGAGTGGGATCACCAGATTCAACCTGTGAGGCAACAGTGCGAGCAATAATTCACTGCCCAACTGGTCTCCCATTACCTCTACCACGACCACGACCCCTAGCACGCACAGTAGTAGGTGTTGAACTCTTAGTTTGTGATAAATCTATTCTATTTGGGCAATCCCTCAGACAATGCTCCTTCGAACCATACTTATAGCAGTAACCAATCAACTTACAACACTCTCTAGGATGCCTACGATCACAATGAGCACAAACTGGCCATCCAGAACCACAAATTGAACCACCAATGCTATTCACCAAATTACCCTGTTGCCTAGACTGACTCGATCAAGACCCAAGTCTCACATCTCTACTAGAACTATAATTATCACACCCCCTCTTGGTATGACGTCTCAAAGCACCACCGGAAGCCCTCTTACCAATCTCAGCAACTATAGAATGAGCTGGCTCAGCCAAAGTCTCTTCTACAGCCTTGGCTTTTTCGACAAGCTCATCAAGCAACTCTGTACTCTAGGCCACTAGATAAACTCGAATCTCATGATTGAGCCCAAAGAGGAACCTCTTACAACGATCCTTCCAAGTCAAAACCATATTAGGAACATACTAACTAAGGTGTACAAACTCTACCTCGTAATCAGCCACAGACAACCCACCTTGCACAAGATCTAAAAATTCTTGGTTACGAGCTTCCACAGACTGCTCACCCATTAAATTCCTCATAAACACCTCTAAGAAATAATCCCAAGTTAAATAATCAACTGTCGTACCTCTCTTAATCGTATTCCACCAATGATGCGCCTCTCCATCAAGTAGGGACATGGTACAACCCAAATTCTCCTCATTAGAACAGGACATCTGCTCGAGGATCCTTCCCACTCCTTCCAACCAGTACTCTGCTATAGTCGGATTAGTCCCTTTAACCCTAGAAAACTCTTTACCACCCAACGCCCTAATACGTTCAAACGGTAACCCATGGTTCACAGGTGCAGGATTGGCAAGTGCAACTGCAGGGTTAGCACCAACAATCAGTTGAAACGCTCCAATTATCGCTTCTATTAGAAGGTTTATGCTCTTATCAAGTATGTTCATTATACGCAGAGGCACAAGAGGTGCAGAGGATGTACCGTTTTCTTGAGCACCAACTCTCACATTCACATGTGTAGGAGGAATATCTAATTATCTAGCATACACATACAAACAAATAAACAGTGTGAGTGGTGGGGGAATGATCCAAGTCTCATTCCTGTAAGAAAAGTTTTGGAATTAAACGCAATTTGTTCCCATTCCTACCCCTCACGCATTACAATCGAGACTTATAACATGCATTTCAAATAGAGTCATATCAGCCACTTCATGAAAGCTAGGAAATTTAAATTCATGAGTTTTCAAACTCCAAACACACAACAATCACCTAGATCCGAGAGTTATTGAACGTAGGCTTTGAGACCACCAAATGTAGCACCCCATACCCGATCTGGACACCAAGTAGAATAACGAGATGCTACACCACTGTCTCACTACTACTTCATCTAAAACATGTTATTTCTCATGTATCCTTTTTTTTATTAATGACATAGCATTATCATAAATTATCAACCATACATTCACATTTAATTGATAAACCATGCCAAGAATTCATAAAATAACATAACATAGGTAATAATCATGCATTAGGACCACTTATTGAATTTTCCCAAAAAAGTTATGTAGGTATCGGTATTTTCTTTACGTGGTATTAATAACACCTAGAAAATCAGTACCAAACTAGCATTCTGTTTCTTGCAAAATTTCAAAATGTTGGAAAATATCGATACCTTTTGCAAGGTATCAATAATTACACCCTGAGTATCGATACTCGGGCCAAGGTATCGAGACCAAATTACTATTCCAAATCCCTGTAGTTTCAAAAATACAGAGGTATCATTTTAAAAGCCTTAATATCGATACCTCTGCTTCATGTTAAAAAACTTCCGCATATAAAAGCATTTAAATCATTCAAACTTAGTCCCTAAAGATCATGCTTCATTCACCTAGTCACATAAGCATCAAAATGTCTAAACAATAAACCAAACACAAAGTCCAAGTTCACAAGCTTCCGAACATACACAATATGTAAATAATCCCAAATATGTCTTAACAAAACTGATATAAATGTCTACCACATTGCCGTTTTGTTCCCTAGAACTGGAATAAGAAAACCACTTACTATAATGAATAAAGAATGGCTTGGATCAATCCATCGACGGCTACATCGCTCACACCGGGAATGCAACTTCTCTACAAATGATAAAATAGAGTGGGTGAGCTTAACAATCTCAGGGAATACCTAGAACAACCATAACGCAAAAAAAATTGTCATGCATCAACAGAAAAACATACAACATGACCCCAAAAAGTCATTAACTAAGTACCATAATTTGCATAATTAGTCATGTTCCATGCATACTTTTACACATTATTTATACGAATTTTTAGGCATATATATTCTGACTTGTACTATCCACATATATGCACATATAATCACATATGATCACATTTAGTTATAACGTATGATAATATGGATCTTGAGTTTATGAAACATAAAGTGGATTCTATAACCACTCACTGGATACACGGATCTCCAACACACCACACATAGACTCGTAATAAACCATATCCCAAAATCGAAGCATATAGCTAACACTCTCCAATAAACCACATATACATATCCCAGTGAATGGAACTTGACTCACATTCCCTTATCTCTCCAAAACTGTCCTTGGGCCTCAGTGCCCCATATATCACAACACAAGTAAGTGAGTACGCACAATCCTTTGGCATGCCAACTATATCCAACGGTTTCATTAAGTCACAAGGCCAAAATATCCATAATGTCATCAAATATAACATCACGATTATCCGGACGTATTCATCGCATAATCCTACCATTAGCACATTATACACACTGTCAATGGCATGAATAAAATAACCTCATATTTACCATCACAACAGTCATCACAACATGTTTGTATTTGATCACATCACAATTCTCTTTATCACAATTCACAGATGTATTTATCACATATTTAGCATAGGTAAAAGAACACTTACACTCAAAATTTAGAGAAGGTGTTTAGGCTACCTATAAATTTTCAAATACACAATAAATAACTTACGAGTAGCTATTCCAAAACACCCATTGAAATATTCACTTTTGCCAAAAAACCAAACGTTTAGACAAGCTTCCTTTTGCCCTTATCTCTACTCGGTGAAGGTCCTACCGACTCCGACACTTCAACAAGACAAACCACACATATACTCAGTCAATAACTCACATAAAATAGCCACAAACACAAGCCTAAGCTATATTCTTTTCTAACCAAACCCTTTAGCACCACAAAATTAAAATTTGAATAACTCAGTCTATGCTTAATCTTTTCACATGAAACGAGTTCCATTCGTTTACGATTAATTCCCAACCTTTAAACTACACAAAATTATGTGTTTAAAGGTATCAAAATTTTTGACAAGTTTTTGGCCATAACAATAAAAATTCATTAAAACCTGAGAAATCCTTGACGAAACTTGAAAGTTACTTTAGAAAGATTCTAATTAAGTTAAACCAAATTTTTATCCACAAAATCAATATTCACCATTAGAAACCCAATTTTCGACTTTTAATCAAAACATGTGATTCAACGGCTAAAAATTTAGTTTCAAAGACCTAATAACATTAAAAACTAATGAGAATTCAAATGGTTACCTTTAATGAGATGAGTAACGAGTTTTCATGCAAATCTAAAAAACCTAAAAGTGAAGAAGATGAAATTTATAAGATTTTTAGGTAATTATTTAAATATTTAGTGAGGTTTAATGCTTGAAAGTGATAGAAATTCAAAGTATTATAGTTTGGGAGTCAAAAATCAATTGAGAGAGTGAGGAGTAGCAAGGGACGACAACACTAAGGAGATGGGAAGAAGCATTTGTCAAAATAACTAGGAATAGGGGTTTATTAGTTTGATTTTGAAAATTAGTTTAATTGCTTCATAAAGACTCACAACTGGACCCTTTTACAAATCAGTCCCTTTTCTAAAATTAAAGACATTTAAAACTTGTTTCCAAAAATTGACTTAACTTTATGAAAACCGTTGTCGAAAACACTATAGAGTAACAACCTTCTGAATTTCTGACCTCATATAGGACAAAATTCCTAAAATACCCTAAAACCTTTAGGCCTTATTTTGAGGTGTTATAGTAACCCGGGTAATTCCTCAAGGAAAACATCAACATACTCTTTAACTATCGGTACCTGATCAATTTTTTTCTACCACTCACAGACTGAGGATATATGCCAGATAAGCTTTACACCCTTTTCTGATAAACTTTTGAGCTAACAATGTCGAAATCAAAATTGTCATAGAATCTTTCGCATCAGCCTTTACACAAATAAATTCACCACTCGAATGTTTCAAACTAACCTACTTCCTTCGATAGCTCACTATTGCATCATGTTCAGAAAACCAATCCATTCCCAAAATAATATCAAAATCACACAATGGTAATAGCATCAAATCATCAGGAAAGTCATAACCCCAAATTTTCATTAGATATAACTTACAAATTTGGTCAGCTAAAACACACTGACCAAGTTGATTTCTTACCTTAATTGTTGTCGCGTGTGAAATGATATGCGATTTGTGTAAGTATATACGTCGAATCAAGTAATAAAGTGATGAGTGAGTATCGTTCCCACGAGGATCAAATTGAGGCACAAAATTTGTCAAGTTATTGTAATATGGTTAATGTTATGCCAAGACTGACAAATAAAATGCTATGGTAAACTAAGGTAAGTATGCTATGGCAATAGATAGAATTGATTAATAATTGGAAATGCTATGGAAAAAGTGAGAGCAGAAATGTAATGGCAATAATAGTAGTGATTATCCAAATAGAATGTAAACAAAGAAACAAACAACTAAATATGCCTGGCAAAGGTACTACGAAAAAGAATAAGGATAGACTCATGTTAATTCAGAAGGTCGGGATTACCCAGAATTGACCCTTATTGTCAATAATGCCTTGGCAAAATCGTATCTACTTTACTGCACAGAAGAGTTCTAAAATGGTTTGCCTCTCACGAGACCAAAACCTTAAGTTACCTTGCCCGTGTCTATAGGCTTTTTAGATATCTTACATGGGTTCCTTTTGTATGATCATGACTCTATGTCTAGAGTCGACTACAAGTGTGTAGCGAATACTTGCTCATTTCATTTAATTTTAATCCAACAAATCCAACCCTTTCGGAATTAGAATTAGTTTATAAGTGTGCGAACAATCTTCTATGTCTAGAGATCATTTGCATTTTAATAAAGAAATAAGAACAATCAAATAAAAAAGTAAAGTAAATTAGATACATACTACATCCATAAAAATAGTTTAAAGTTTCATCAAAAGTAATACCGACCCTAAGATATTTAGATCATAGGCTGGGAAATAAAATTCCAAACCAAAATATTATCTGACATTGTGTTCAACTACTTCAATTCAATCTTTCGAAGCAACACTAACGGAAATAACAGAAGAACTTCGGGAAACAGCTTCCGCTTGCCCAATCCACACTTCGGCATCACAGCATCCTATGATGGCTAAGAAGGGTTACCTTCGACTTCCTATCATTTCTGCAGTCGAACCCCTATTCACGCCTAAGGATCTTTCCCACTTTTTTTTTCACTATTTGTGAGGTCTCATGCATTGGCTTTTATAGATAGATTAGGCTAGGGTTGGCTAAAAGCTTATGATTATCTTCCGCTCTTTTAGGGGGATTTATCTGGTACAGGTTTGAATCTGAACTGGGACTGTTGTGTGAAAAATATTGATTTGGTCTTCTTGGCATTGTCACGACATTCGTGCTGACAAAATGCCCAACCTTTTGCCCTGACAAACCTTCACTCATTTATTTCTCGTTCCTTAACCTACACCTACCAAACCACCAAACACAGCCATACCACAAGTAATTAAAAGTACCTAATATTTAAACACGGTCCAAGCTTCTAATGAAATGATGAAAATATGAATGAAATGTCCTAAAATACAACTAAATGTACCCAAGTAAAGGTAATTAGTTAGGTCTAAAGGCATGGAATATAACTCTTTTCAAGGGTTATCACACCCCTAAATATGAGTTGCTACATGTCCTCAAGCAAAATACATATGAATGCACAAAATTTTGCCATTGCATATAACTATCTTGTACACATAATCTATTAAAAGAACAACATATACATCAGTTATAAGTAGTCTTCTTTCTCTAAAAACTTGGTCAAATGGCAAAGGTTCATTTCAGAAAAGCTAGTGTAGAAAATTTGTACCTAAAAACAAAATTTCCTAAGTACTCATATGTGCTTTCTGGCCATAGCAAATATCTCCTAATACACTCAGTTCATTAGTTACCTAAACTCAAGTTACTTTGTAACCCTTGCTCACAGCCTTTCAAAGATATTTATTTGTACTTGTTTTTCTCCTTTTTTATTATTTTTTCTTTTTCTTCTCTTTTTTATTATATTAGGGGATTTAGCATGTCACAAAATTTTTTGACTTGATAATCACAATGGAGAATACACCGAATTACCTAGTACTCAATCATGTCACAATTTAAATATAAATCACTCTTGAAGCTAAGGCTTTTGATTAAAAAGATGGATGGAGCAAACAACTACCTCCTTAGCTACTCAGCCTGTTGCTACAGTGGAGTGCACCTTTTTCTTTATTACACACTATTACTCAGGCTCACCTTTCTAGCCAACAGCGCGATGGAGCAAACAAAGTGGTGTTGACTTACTCAAAAATTCTAAGCATTAGAGTGCTTACTTTCCTTTATTTAAGTAATGTCATGGTAAAAAGATTGAGTTAGGCTTCAAAAACCCTAATTTCATCAAAAACACCCGCTATAATCAAAAAGGAAAAAAACTCAGTATAGGACATCTTGTTTTTAAGAATTAATTTTCACATAATCTAACCTAAGCTAAACTCGCCTCATCCACTGTTACATGTTCAAGATATATTAAAGAATATAAGCTCATCATCGAACATCACAAGTAAAGATTGAACTTCTCGTAGATAAAATAGTACTTAATAATCACATGGCATTGGCAAACAACTTAAACTAGGATGAACATACATACTAGATACGTAATGCACCCTAAATGCACAATAAACCCCCAAACCTATAGGATGCATTATCCTCAATGCATGATTAGATATATGCAAACTATCTATGTGCAAAAAATCTCATGGAAAAATATATGCAATGCAATATGTATGAAAAAGAACGAAAACTTTCCTTGCTTGGACTGTCTTGTAGATACTTCATTTTATCCGACGAGTTGATTTAAGAGCAGCAACCTTGTACCTTTGCTTCCTCTTCATCCTCACGATCAGTCTTAATGCTGACAAACTTTGGTTTCTCTGGTTCTTCCTCTAGTGCTTTGGGTGCATTCTTTTCATTGGCAAGATTCGTCTCAATAGGCTCTGCGTTATCAACCCTATCCCCTCCTGTAGTTTATTAAACAAATTAAATGAGATAACTAAAAGAAATTTAAATTGACAAGATGAAATAAAAATAAAAGATTTTGCAATATGTTGAAGATAAACATCTCGAAGATCAATGGACTATTTGTCTCACTCTACATTAGCACCCAAGTAGTGCTTCAAGTGTTTCCCATTAACTTTAAATGGTCCTTCGTTTTCATGTTCTTGACATCAAAAGCTCCATGCGGATATACATGAGCTACCACGCATTACTCATCAAAATTGACATGTCTATTTTACTCCAGCAAAGTGCATAAGGGTCTCCACTAAAATGAATCTTCATCACTATCAGAATTACTGTGGAAAAATCTCGTGAACTCCTCATCTACTGTTGTTTCTATCAAGTCAAGGCTTCGCATTCTTCATTCTCATCAGCACATTTCAGGGCATTAAATACATTGAATGTGACCTGCTGATCATTCATCCTCATGGTCAATTCATCTTTCTGCACATCAATTAAAGTCCTGCCAGTAACAAGAAAAGGTCTTCCAAGAATAATTGGCACATCATAGTCAGTTTCACATTCTAAAATAAGAAAATCCACAAGAAATATAAATTTATCTACCCTTACCAATACGTCTCCAATTTTACCTTCCAAATGTGCATAGGATCAACCGACCAGTTGCAACATAACCATTGTAGGCCTTGCTTCCCCAATTCGCAGCTTCTTGAAAATAAGTAGAGGCAGTAGATTTATACTCGCTCCTTAATCACAAAACACCTTACCAACATAATGATTTCCAATGAAACATGAGATAGTGAAACTCCCTAGGTCCTTTAACTTTGGAGGTAGTTTGTTCATCAACATTGATGTGCACCCTTCAATGAGAGCAACAGTCGCAACTTCTCCCAATCTGCACTTCTTTGACAATATATGTTCATAAATTTCACAGAGTTGGTCATTTTCTCCAAAGCTTCTACTAGTGGTATGTTAATATGGAGTTGCTTCCAGACTTCCAAAAACCTTTTGAACTGAGTGTCTTGTTTAGAATTATGGAATCGCTAAGGGAAAGGTGGAGGTGGTCATCCTTTAGGTTGCTGATGTTGTTTTGTCATGGCATTCTTATTGACAACATATTCTGGTTCTACCATAACATTTGGCTTCTTAACCTTTTTAGGATCAATATGTTTTTCAGATAACTCTGGGATCTTTATCTAGTTTTTATCCGAGTTATCCTCTTCTGCTGTGACATCTTGAGCAATGTCATCAAGTTGAGTTTTTCTTCTAAGAGTGATAGCCCTGCATTACTCCTTCCCTTGTGATCTTGAATTCTCGGTATCACTTTTCAATGCTCCCTATGGTCTCGAATTTAGAGCATTCACTACTTGCCCCACTTGATTCTCAAGAGCTCGGAGAGACACAGCCTGACTCTGAATTACAACATCATTCTTGGTCTTATATTCCTTTAACAAAACTTCAATATAAGTAGAAGATGGTGCTTGACCGTATTGAGTATTTTGTCTCAGCATAGGTTAAACATAACCAAGCGATGCATTGTTGACTTTCTCTCTTACGACATTATTAAAATTTCCTACACCTTGATTACCCCAACTGAAATTCAGATGTTGCTTCCACCTTGAACTGTAGGTGTTGGAATAGGGGTTATTATTCTAGTTAAAATTACCCATGTAGTACATTGACGCTGAGTTTGATGGGCATTCGTCAAACACATGGTTTTAATCATATTAGCTCGATGGTACCACCAGCTCTCTTACCCGTCCTAACTCTCGTGATTGGATACTAATAATTATTGTTGGCAATCTTTTCCAAGATCTCATATGCTTCATTATATGTTTTGTCCAACAACGTACCATTGGTAGACGCATCAACTACCATCCTTGTGTACGTATTCAACCCATTGTAAAACATATCCATCTGTGTCCAGTGCTAGAATCCATGCGTCGAACATTTCTAAAATGACTCCTTAAATCATTCCCAAGCTTTATATATCATCTCGTCCTCCATCTACCGAAAAGATGTAATATCATTTCTCAACTTGGCATTCATAGTAGGTGAGTTATATCATAGCAAGACTCTCTGGCAAAGATCATACCATGATGCCACTGCTCACGACGGTAAAGTATTTAGCCCTACTCTCACATGATCTCTTAAAGAATATGGGAATAGCTTAAGTCTCAAGCCGTCTTTAGGAACACCTTGTTGTTTGAATGAATCACTACTTCTAGAAAGAGTCTTAAATGTAATTTTGGGTTTTCAGTGGTGTGTCCACCGAACTGTCCTACAGTTTGTAACATCTGGAACATTACCGATTTCAAATCGATTTGTTGAGCTTGTGTATTTGGTCTAACTATCCCTATTTTCAGATCATCCATCATTGGGATGACATGCTCTCTAACTGGCCTATGGGAGGATTTTCATTGTGATCATTTGGATTACCATTAAGATCATTCCTGTTACCAGACATTTTTCTCAATTATTTCATCATTCTTCGCAACGTTCTATCAATCTCCAGATTAAAAAGGTATTCTATGTTAGTAGGAATGTCTCTTCTCCTGCACTGATGGCAAACCTATAAAAAGTAAATACGCTAAGTTAAATAAAACTAATAAAAAAATAACCAAACCAAATTTCACCTAATTATCGATCCCTAGCAACGGTGCCAAAAACATGTTGAGTATGAAATGATATGCGATTTGTGCAAGTATACACGTCAAATCAAGTAATGAAGTGAAGAGTGTATATCATTCCCAAGAGAATCAGAATGAGGCACAAAATTGGTCAACTTATTGTAATATGGTTAATGTTATGCCAAAACAAACAAATAAGATGCTATGGTAAACTAAGGTAAGTGTGTAGTGATAATTCAAAGGAATGATGATGCCTGTGATAGATAGAATTGATTAATAATTGGAAATGCTATGGCAAAAGTGAGAGCAGAAATGTAATGGCAATAAT
The DNA here is from genome assembly GCF_007990345.1 of Gossypium hirsutum. Lineage (NCBI taxonomy): Eukaryota > Viridiplantae > Streptophyta > Magnoliopsida > Malvales > Malvaceae > Gossypium > Gossypium hirsutum. The sequence goes on from NC_053444.1 coordinate 35,313,956, forward strand.
GATAGTGATTATCTGAATATAATGTAAACAAAGAAATAAACAACTAAATATGTCTGGCAAAGTAACCACGACAAAGAATAAGGATAGAGTGATGTTGATTCGAAAGCTCAGGATTACCCAAAATTGACCCTTACAGTTAATAGCACCTTGCCAAAATTGTATCTACTTTACTGCAAAAAAGAGTTTTAAAATTGCCTACCTCTCGCGAGAGCAAAACCTCAAGTTAGCTTGCCCGTGTCTATAGGCTCTTTAGATATTTTGCATGGGTTCATTCTGTATAATCGTGACTCACTGTTTAAAGTTGACTACAAGTGTCTATCGAATACTTTCTCATTTCATTTAATTTTAATCTAATCAATCCAACCCTTTTGAAATTAGAATCAGTTTATAAGTATGCGAACAATCTTCTATATCTAGAGATTGTTTGCATTTTAATGAAGAAATAAGAAAAATCAAATAAAATAGTAAAGTAAATTAGATATATTCTACATCCATAAAAACAGTTTAAGGTTTCACCGAAATTAATCCCAACCCTAAGATATTTAGCTCATGGGCTATGAAATAAAATTCCAAACCAATATATAATCTGACATTGTGTTCAACTACTTCAATTCAGTCTTTCAAAGGAACAGTAATGGAAATAACAGAAGAACTTCGGGAAACAGCTTTCGCTTGGCCAATCCACACTTCAGTAGCACAGCATCCTGTGATGGTTAAGAAGAACTGCCTTCGACTTCTTTTCCGTTTTGTAGTTGAACCCTTATTCACGCTTAAGGATCTCTTCCACTTTTTTTGTTCGCCATTTGAGGTCACCTTCATCAGCTTTTATAGATAGATTAGGTTAGGGTGGACTAACATCTTATGATGATCTTTCCCTCTTTTAGGGGGATTTATCTAGTACAAGTTTGATTTTGAACTGGGACTATTGCGCGAAAAATATTGACTTGGTCTTCCTATCATTGCCACGTCATTCATGTTGAAAATATGTCCAACCTTATGCCCCAGCAAACCTTCACTTCTTTATTTCTCGTTCCTCAACCTACACCTACAAAACCACAAAACACAGCCCTACCACAAGCAATTAAAAGTACCTAATATTTAAACACTATCCAAGCTCCTAATGAATTGATGAAAATACAAATGAAATGTCCTTAAGTGCAACTAAATTTACCTAAGTACAAGCAATTAACTAGGTCTAAAGGCATGAAATATAACTTCTTTCAAGAGTTATAAACTGTATAATCAGTTGACACAACGGGTAAATTCTTTTTGTATACTAATAGAGTGCATATATATAAGCCTGTTGACCTAAGGTTAATCAATGCATATACATCAACATCAAAAAAAGAGAAAGTACTGGTAATAAGATCTGGAGCAAAAGCTTTTTCTCGAGCTCTAATTGCATACGCTTCGGTAGGTGCCCTAGCTTCGAATCATTCATTTGCATCAATAATTTTATCTTGATCAGTTGTAGCATTTCTACAATTTCCAGGTCGTCTACATCTTTGCAGAATGGCTTTAGGTTTGGTAGTCTGATTTCCTGAGTCAATATGTCGTTCTACACAATCTTTGAGAAAATGATTAGGAGATCCACATCAGGAACAAGTTCCTAGCTTAGCTTGACATTCACAGAAATGTATTTTACCACATTCTTCACAAACAGTCTTCTCTACATTTTTCAAACTACCTACACTAGTAGTCAGTAAATTAACAAACCCTAAATTACTTTGTCTAGGTCTATCTCTATCAGTGAACCCTGAAAGAGTGGTCAATCGATTAGCATCATTTCAGAACTTCTTCGATGAAAAAGTCTGAGCTAATTTAGACGGTCCTCTTTTACTAAAATCTTGAGATCTCAAATCAGAATGCCTTTTAGTTTGTAGATTTCTTCCACTTTCTGAGCATGTTCTGATAGCTCCACAAATTCATGTCATTTCAAAGTTGCAACTGACATATGGATCTTATCATGCAACTTGTCATCAAATATAATGCACATCTCCTCTTCATTTGATACAATATTACGTGCATACTTGCTTAACTATACAAACTCTCGTTCATACTCAGCTATTGATCGATTCCCCTATTTCAATTCGAGAAACTCTTTCTTTTTCTTGTCAAGATACAACTGGCTAACGTATTTCTTCCTGAATTATGTCTAAAAGAAGTCCTAATTAACACAGTCATTACAAGTCATTGTGGTTAAATTATCCCACCATGAGTATGCTTCGTCTTTTAACAATGAAAATGCACATCTTAAACAATCTTCAGGTGTACACATCAATTCTATGAAAACTCTCTTTGTATTCTCTAAATAGTATTAAGCTTTTAAAGGATCATCATCAACCTTACCCCTAAATTCATCAGCTCCACATTTATGAATTTTATGAACTGAAGTGCAAAGAACTATAGTAGGCGTAGTGTTTTGAGGACATAGAGGTGCTGGAGGAGGCACTGTAGGGGATGGAGGTTGCGAAGTCACAAGGTTGGCTCGCTTAAACTGATTGAACCATTGCTTCATCATACCATAAAATACACTTTTCATTTCATCACCAAAAGATTGTAGAACTAATGCCCTTTAACTTATTCATAAAATACACTTTTCATTTCATCACCAAAAGATTGTAGAACTAATGCCCTTTAACTTACTCCTGGGTTGGAAGCTTGAACATTACATTCATCTTCATTAATTATGACCTAGTTTGATTCGGCCTACATCTTTTATTTATAAGAAAATACAATGTTAGAAGATATCAAAAGCATCGTACTATCACAGTCATATGTGGCATGTATATTTTAGACTCATTACACACTACGTTAGTCCTAGAATTGACTAAACCATAGTTCTGATACCACTAAATGTAACACTCCTAACCCATCTCCATTTTCGAGTAGGGTTACAGAGTAGTACCAATAAAACATAGTTGTTTTCTTCATAACATAAACAATTATACAAATTAAATGCTAACATTTAACAATTGAATCAAATCATGGAAAAAATACACTTATGGCCATTAAATCGAGCCTACAGGGCCCTAAAAATAGTTTGGGAACAATCTAGGATCAAATTGAAACAAAAAAAAATTAGAAAAACTTGAAAATTTTGAAAACAGGGGGTCACACGGTTGTGTGACATAGCCCAAACCGTGTGAACATTCAAAGTCTGAACACATGGCCGTGTCCTCCCATGTGGGTATTTGAAATAGGGCCACAGGACCATATCGGAAGCCTTGTGCCAGACCGTGTGTGTATTCAAAGTTGGGTCACACGGCCATGTCGCAAGCCGTGTGCTAGACCATGCAACAAACTGACTTGAATCACACGACCGTGTCGCAGGTCATGTCTTAGACCATGTGAAACCTGCACCTAAAGAAATAAATACACACGACCGTGTGGGCTGATAATGTGTGGCACACGGCCGTATCATAACCCGTGTCATATGCCATGTGCTCCATTTTTAACCCTTAAATCAAGTCAATTCAAGCACCATTCCTTTCACAATAAGACATACCATATCTAGCCTATTTCACATGGTTGAAAGCACATTCAAAACACCACTTACATGCCAAATATTCATCCATCCTATGTCTAATCAATATGCCATCAAAGTGCAGCTCAATTCATACACCAATTCAATTTAAGAACAAAGTTAAAATTGAGAAATAAGTTTTATCATTAGTTACCATTCATGCCGAAAATTATCAACCAAAACTTTACAAAATATATGATCATTCACAACCAAAACTACCATTTCAAAACATCACTAATTAACATATAAATATGGCACTAAAGATCAACTTGACCAAAATCAATACAAGTACACATAAAATTCAACCACATTAACTATTTATAACAAGTTAACTTAACACTTTACATATCAACAACTTAACACCTATATATATGCCACATCTAAAATAGATAAACAAAATCTACCAACAAGGCTGGATAGTGTGTGCTCCAAACCAATCCGTCTTGTCAGTTTGCAAAATGCCAACTTTAAAAGAGACATAAATGAAACAAATAAGCTTAAGAAGCCTAATAAGTCCATTGTATATATACCATTTAACTTACCTCAACCAATATAGATAGACAAGAAGATAAGTTTCTAATTCTTGATATCCAAATGCAATATCACACCACATTAGTATATAATCATTTACATCATAAATGATGCCTTCCAAAAGTCATAACCAATTTATCGTCCATAATTTCTGAATATAACATTTAACATTTATAATCAAGAACTTCATAGAAACATTTATCATTTAGTAGTAATATAATTAGCCAACAAAATTGAACAAATAAATTAGTTTTAAGACAATTGATACATAGCCTGAAGAATTATAGTAACTTCACTCGAATACTTGGGATACTACACACCAAAGGCATTGATGATGCATAACAAAGGCACCGAAATGCAGACAGAGGCACGAATGTGCAATCAGAGGCACCGAAGTGCAAACCCATACAAGTCCGCGTTCAAACCCTATTGGCATGCCAATCATATCCAAATCGTTTACTATATTCAAAAAGGCATTAAACTGAATTCATTTCTTTAACAAATTGAAAGCACTTCTACAATATTCGTACCCATATTGTACTTCAATATATATACATTCTAAGATCGAACAATTCGTATTTCACATTCATTTCACAACTTCCAACTAGATGTACATTCACATTATACCTAATTGTAACCAAGTCATAATAAAAAAAAATCAATTTCACATATTCAACCATATTCCCATATTAAGCAAATACAAAATAGCATAAATTAATGAATATATGTATATACTCGTTCGTTTATACTACGAACTTACCTACAATCCGCTTTCTGTTAATTCATAGGGGCTACTTCATAACTTTCCCTTTTCCCCATGTATTGTCTTTTTAACCGAATTCAATTTATTAAACTCACTTTTATCACAAACTTAACTCAATGCATAAGACTTTTAATTTTTCACTTTTACACTTATTTTCTAAAACTCAAATGACATAATCCACTTTTAGTTAATTTTAACTGAATTTACCAGCCTAACAAAATAGTCCCTAGACACTGAATTAATTACAAAAATTCTATGTTAAAATTTAATTATTTACACATTAGTTCTTTAAACTCAAATTAACAAAAATTCTTTTAGAAAAACATCCTAATCAACATTCACATTTATAAATCCATTACAAAAACTCAAAAACACCAAATATTCATTACTATCCAATCCCTAAAACTCTAAAATTTTCACAATTCCATCCTCGGTTTTAATAGTTTAAGCTACAACAAGTTTAAAAATTTAAAAATTACTAAGAACAAGTGAGAGAAACACTTACATGCACCAGTTAGCTAACCTAAGCTTCAAGATAAAAAAAATGGAGGTTTTTCTTTTTTATTTTTAGTGGAATACCCTAAAGAAGATGACACCAATTATTTTACCATTTGCATCATAATTCTTATTTACCCTTTTACCAAATTAACCTTTAATTTTAATCAAAATTTCACTAAAAAGACAACCATGACTATCCACTATACTTACTATTGGGAATTTGCTTATCAAGGTCACTTAACATGCTAAATGCTCAATTTAACATCTTTGACTAATAGATTGAATCTTTGACAACTTTTAAAATTTAATCTTTTTTTACCAAATTAACAAGCTAAACATTAAAATTTCTTAACCAAATTTTAATACGACTTTAATATAATTCTATAAACAATAAATATATAATAAAATATGAGCTTACTTTTCAAAATTTTTGTTCTGAAACCACTATTCCCGATACCACTGAAAAATAGGATATTACAAGTATTATTTGTAAAAACAATGAATTTGTTTATGTTGTTTATATGGTAAATTAAATGTTGTTTTGAAGTTCTATTTAGTAGCAAAAATAACATGATAAGTGATTGTGTGCTTAACTTAAATCTTTTTGATGTGTTATGCTATTTAGTGCTAATATGTGATTTTCATCTAACCTCATGGTATGTGACATCATGGCCTATATGTTCATTATGATTTGTTCACATTGAAAATTCGATATGTTTGTTTTATAAAGCATGGATTACCATGGCTATCAATATCTAATTTGTATATGATTGCATGTTTGACATGCCTAATGTTTTGATAATGAGTATGCATGTCATGTAACATTTCATGGGGTTGGGACTATCTGTAAGGAAAAAGATGTGGCAATTTAATAATCTACAATATTTGGTGGTTTATCCACACATGTGATTTGGCAACTTCTTTACAATTTTGGTGGCTTGACCATAAATTTGTGTTTCGGCAGCTTGTCTGCAGTTTTTGATGGCTTTGTCCATATATGGGTTGGTGTGTTTTGGATGGAAACATTCTGCGGAACTCCTTTTGGTGTGTAGCAAAGATGGGTAGGAAATTTTTGAAAGTTTGCATATATGTTTTATAAAATTCTTTGCATTATCATAATCATGCACATAAAGTTTGCATTTTTGCTTATTATGTGCTTAATAATATATTTTTTTATTTAAATTAATTTCTTATGCTATTTAAGCTTGATATAAAACTCAGACTAAGCTTACTAGCTCACTCTTTTAGTTTCTTAAAACTTTTTATATAACACTCAAGGATAGGACTTGGATACAACAATTCGAGGATATTGTCGAATTTATTTTAAAATAAAGTATTTAAAACTCTTTTCGGATTGTTTTGGACTATGGACTTTGGTTTGTTTTTCTTTTTATTTTAATTGTGCCATGGGAACTCGAATATGATGTTTTGAATGCATGCATAAACTTTGGATTTTAAAATGCTTAAGTCATTAATTTTAAAAAATTAAATTGAAATTTCTTAAAATTTAAACTAATTTAAATATAAAGTTTTCAAAAGTTTTATTCAGTTCGCTGCGTATTTTTGAAAATAGAACATTTGCAAAATAACATTTCAAATTTTGATATGAAAGTCTTTTTCTTTGAACTACTAAAAGTAACAACATGAACTATTTGGAAAAACTTACTTAAATTGAACATGTTTTATTAATTATTTTCATTTTCGAAATTTCTATCAAAGATAAACAATGTTTTTCTGAAAATTGTTTAAAAACATATTGTCCCTCGAATCATTTCAACAAAATTGATGTAGCCTTCGAAATCTAGTCAAAACGATTAGGTCAGGTTTGAGGGGTTACTGCCCAAATCAGTTTCATTAGGCTTCATAACACTTCTTAACCCAATATTGGAGAGAACTAACCAGCTTGGATAGCCTAAACCGTCCAAGAGAGTCCAAACGTCCATGAGGACCATGTCTTCATCCATCTCAACAACACACAGAGAATCATGCAACCACCAACTAGTATGGAGTAAATCAAGGAACCACCACCCAAAATCAAGGAGACAATGCATAGAGAGAAAATCAAGGGAGCTCAATAGTATAAATAGGGGTAAGAGTTAGTGGAAAATAACACAAAATTGAGAAAGTAACACACAAGTTTGAGAGTAGGAAAGAATTCAGCAAGAGCTTGAGAAAGTATTGCTAAGAGTGACACAAAGGAGGAGAAAGGAGAAGGAGAATCATGAGTAGTGCTACGAAAAACCATCAAGATCAACATTACAATTTTCCCTTTCCTTTTTCTGCTTACTTTGTTTCTGTGTTGATAAACATGATTGCAACTTATTTCTTTAATTTCAATTTAATTAGCATGACTTAATTTTGTTGATGCTAGAATGATTATGAATCTTTATCTTGAAATCATTAATACTTTGCTAATGATGTTCTGTGCATTTGTTTTTTTACCAGTAATATCATGATTACACTTGCTAATGCATAAACGATTTTGGTAAGTAAATGAATTAATTATGTAACATCCTGATTTTGGGCTTAGTCGGAACAGTGGTTTCGGGACCACAAATCCGATGAGGAAAAATTTATTTTTATTATATTTTTATAGCCTACAATTTCACGGAATGATTTCGTGAAAATTTCGACGTTTGGGCACTCAATTTAGTCAAAAGGACTAAATTGTAAAAAGTGAAAAAGTTGAGTTCTACATGTTAGAGGTGTCCAATTGTTATGAAATTTTAAATTGGAGGTCTTTATATGGTAATTAGACCATTGGTTAAGTTATGGACAAAAATGGACATGACATAAGTGAAATAAGAAATTTTTAAGTTAGGGGCATTTTGGTAATTAAAATAAATTAAAAGGGTTCTAACCAATCCACTAGCCGATACCCTAGTAGAATCTTCCGATATGTCCACTAGAACAGCGAGTCAAAAAGAACTATTTATCTTCTGACCACACAGTCCAAACCGTTTCGATGTTAAGGTGTTTATGGATAGGTCATACCAATTTTGGGTTAATTCCCACCTAAATGACTTCCTAGGGTCGTCAAGCCTAGGGTTTAAATTCTTCCTCTTCCAAACAACTGATTTGCTAAGAAACTTTATCCTTCAATCAGTTAATAAGATTAGAACAATTGGAACCATGCAAGATTTGTAAAAAAGCATAAATTGATTCTAATCTTTACAAAAACATTCAATCAAACAATGTTAAAGAAAGAGATAAAAAGAATAGAATAAAGGAAAAGAGATGCTCATAGATTTATCAATGAAAGTGTGGCTCCAGGACAATCTCCACTTATGATACTGTCACTTCGAAATAGGATCTTCTGATTACAAGAACATAAAAATACCCTATGTAAAAGCTAAGAATGAAATAAAAACCCTAAGTATATTCTCTACCTCGCTAAAAATTTTGTGTTCAAACTGATTAGAATGGCATTTATATAGGCTAAACTCGGAATACTAAAGTGCCTAAAATATTCTAGAAGTCCTTAGAGTTTGACTAGGACATATACTCCTAATTTCCCTCAAAAACCTAATTAAAACCTGCAGGAGTTTTTGGGCTGCGAAGGGGCTTGGTTGCAACACTAGCCTGCAATCTTGCAACAAACCAAAGGGGGTTATGTGGCGACATACAAAGGTCTTGTCGTGACAACAAGGGCAGTTTCATTCCAGAACTTGTTTCTGGCTTCTATCTTCAATGTTGAGGCAACAGTATCTTGGTGTCATGACATAGGCATCAGTTTTTACCTGAATAAGCATATTTAGCTCCCTACTTGTCGTACAAGACCATGTAACATTATTTAGATATATAAAATGTAATAAAAACTACTAGAAATCATAAATTACTACTTTAAGTATGAAAACCTAAATATATACTAAGATGCTTTGGTTTAACTATTAAATAACCTAAAGTTATGTGTAAAAAGGATGTAAATAATAGTGTAATTCATGGCACATCACTCCCCTACACTTAACTTGTTGCTTGTCCTCAAGTAACCAAAACACATATAAAAAAGCTTATATGAAAATGACTTAATTTTTTTCTTTAAACAAGCTAAAGTTAGTGAAGATGGATGTAAATAAGAACCTCACACCTAAACTCCCCCTCACTTAAATTTTTTCTTGTCCTCAAGCAAACCAAGTCTAGACACATAACATGCAATAATAAGGCGTCTCTTGGATTTTATTACTACTATAAACATGGTTGTCAAATATTAAGTGTATAATAACTCCTAGTGTACATGTAACTTAATCTTGATAGTTCGATGCCTTTGAAAATTTTTAAAGTAGATTAGGATTAGTTTACAGAGTTACATTAGTAACAAATTAGAAATAATTCGCATGACCAAATGTTTAACAATATCACCATTGGCATAAATCAAAAAGATATGTAGCAAACACAATCATGTGAATCAAAAACATACATTAAATAAAATTGTTAGCAATTTTGAAAGATGATGTATAGAGAATGCTTAAGTCACATTGGTTTTCTAGGCTTGTAACGTTCTGAGGCTTAGGATGGCATGAGTTAAAAGAAAAATATGGCTCAAATAGTTCAAATACTAGAAATAGTTAGGCACATGACATTGTTCCCTCTCTTCCCCCTTAATGTCCCATCCAAGCTCACCGTCTTTTTTCTCCCTGCCTCACCTACCTTATCTCTCCATGTAGGAAGGTACAATATAATACTAGCAACTATGGTTAGCTTAACAAGTTTTGGTGTATTGATGATTGGTTTTTCTCACTTTTCTAACTTTTTGTTTTGTCACTTGACTTTTTACTCTTTTCTCAGTCACAGTGCTTTTATTCAATACTTTTTCCACTCGTTTTTACTTTTGACTTTTTCTAGGTTTTTTTCTTTTTCGCACATTTTTCTCAACCTATAATCATTGTATCAATTGTTTCTTCCTTTTTTTTTGTTATTCTTTTTGAAACCATTGTAATGTATCTACCTAAACCCTTAATATTTAAGGCCCGATGTCTATTTCTTAATGTATTAAAGGACCAAAGATAAGTAAAAGTTCAAGTTTTATGTGTGGTCTTTCGGTTTCAATTTTGTTGGTTCATCAAAAAGGAGTTACCAGGCTCAAGTAAGGAGAGTAGGGATTCATAGCATTAAGATATGATCAATTGAAAACTAGCTATTCAAACAATGCCTTAGGTCATCCCTAAGCATCCCACCGTACACAATTTGTTTCATGTTTTGAATTAAACTAAATCAATAATAATCAACTCAAGCATCCATGTCTCTATGACTATCTATAAGACTTATATCTCATATGGCATCATCAAACATTCTTACTTAGGTTCTTCTAATCTATTATGAAATTTAACTAGGTAACCTAATCAATTTCCCTCAAAATTAATAAATTATCTTATATGAATAAAAAAATTTCATTCTTGAATAGAACCATTACATGCTTTATTATCTTCAACCGGTATTCAATGAATTAATATAATCCAAGCATCATGCAACAAAAATAATTTCTCTCTCTTTTTTAAAGTAGATAAATAATTAACTAAAACAAAGTAAAAACATATAAACTAATCCTATGTTCTTCCCCACATACTTTAGAACATACATTGCCCTTAGTTTAAAATAATTAAAGCGCAAACAAGAAAAGTTCCCTAAGTAGGTCAAGTTCTTATTGTTATGATAATTTTGGGATTTGTGTGCTCCAAGCGAACGGAAGAGTACCTAAAAATAGAAAAAATTCTACAAATGAAATATAATGTAAATAAGATAAAATTAAAAAGAAAACAAAATAAGAAGTGTTGATTACGGATGACGGAACGTCAAAAAATATTCAGATAAACTTAGCCTTTAAATTGGAAGGTGTGTTCTATCTAGGATGTTGCGACACCGAGCCCAGTTTTTGGCTTCTTTGATTTTTTTTTTCAATTCCATTACTCCATGGTATCTACACCTTCTGTGAGAAAACTAAATGCAACTAAGATTAATAAAAAATAAAATAAATGAAAAATTTTAAAATAAAACAAATTTTAAAATAGGAAATATAAGTTCTTTAAAAACCAGGATGATCCGTGTCGCCACCATAGAATAACTTCCAGCTAGTTCTCAACACTTTTATTCGATGTTTGTTCCGATGTCGATATATATGCACCAGCCCCTTTGGTCGTTTCCAATGATGTTACCTTATTTTCAACCGACACAACATCCATAGTACAAGTCATTTAGTACCAAATCCAAGCCAACCTCAAATCATTTTCTTGGGTATTATTGCATCGAGCTTCCTCCCTTCTATGTCACATGAAGTTTTGGTCACTCGATCTTTCTTACTTTGTTAGATAAGAATGAGTTGAATTCATTGATCTCTTTGACTGGTACCCACTCTGCTATGGCCAAAAAGTGTATTGGCTCTTCTATACTTTCATTTAAGCTCCATGTTAAAGGTTACTTCTACTTTTACGTCAACTACTACATCTACTGTTATGTTTGATTCTATGTCAATTAGATTGGAGACCTCTTCAACCATATTAAATTTATCCCCCATGATCTCTGGTTCGAAACTCTTGTTGACTTTTGTTTACTAATTCAAGGTGATCAACTATAATACAGGGATCATTAGAATAAAGGTTGGGAACATCATGCATAACCTCTTCCCTTAAAGGTAGCACCTCAGATATTTCTTGTAGCATTTCCCTCATTCGTTCTACCATATCTGACATATTTGATAATCTTTCGGAGTTGGACATCTCAGTAGTTTCACATGAGGGCATCTTATACCAATCAAAATAAGGCTCATCTGAGTGTTTGGGCATATCATTGTCTTTGTCGTATGACTCATAAAGAGGTTCATATGAGTACTCATTTTCCTCACACTCGTTATCATTGCTCCATTAGTTTGTCGCAACTCTATTTGACCAACCTGTTATGTAGTTCCATTTGTCATCCCAAAAAGTCCTTTCATCATTAAACCACCTATAATCAAAATTTTCCATAATTAAATCTTCTAGTCAACAAGATAAATAAAATAAAAAATTGAGAACAAAAATAACACAGTTAATGAATATAAAAATTAGTACACTATCTAGCTCGTTCGTCTTTCGACTAATATTATTTACAAGTAACTGATTCAATAACAATTATCACTGTCGCAATCCCCAGCAACGGTGCCAATAACTTGACCGCCTCTGGACGTACTAACATCCAGAATGTGAATAATGCAACTAAAGATATGGATTTGACGTGGTATCTGCAAGTATATAGAAGTCAAGTTGTAATATAATTTGTTTATAATGAAACATTTGGTAAGTATTCCGGGGATTGTACCCAAGGGATTGCAATTTAGGAAAAACTGCTATTAAGCTAATTAATAATCTACTTGGGTGAAAAATTAGTAGTGTTAATCAAGAAGCAAGATGATAGTAATAAACTAAATAAATTTAACTAAACCTAAATCTACTCCTAGGATCATGTATCGGCTTTTCTTGTTCCTTGTTTTGACTACGCAAGTTCATTTTAGACTTGATCTAATTTTTTTACCTACTTAATTATTTAGGGTTCTAATCAATATACTAGTCGATACCCTGGTAAGATCTTACGATATGTCCACTAGAATAACAAGTTGGAAAGAACTGCTTATCATTCGACCTCACAGTCAAGATCAATTTGAGTTTAAGGTGTTCACTGATAGGTCATATCAATTTTGGGTTAATTCTCACCTAAATGACTTCTCAGTGTTGTCAAGCCTAGGGTTTAAGCTCTTCCTCTCCCAAACAACTGATCTGCTAAGAAACTCTATCCTTCAATCAATTAATAAGATTAGAATAGTTGAAACAATGTGATATTTGTATAAAGCATAAATTGATTCTAATCTTTACACAAACATTCAATTAAAAAATGTTAAAGAAAAAGATAAAAAAATAGAATAAAAGAAAAGAGATGCTCATGGATTTATCGATGAAAGCGTGGCTCTGAAACAATCTCCACTTCCGAGAGTCTCACTTCAGAATAGGATCTTCTGATTACAAGAACATAAAAATACCCTATGTAAAAGATAAGGATGAAATAAAAACCCTAAGTATATTTTTTGTCTAACTAAAAATTTTGTGTTTAAATTGATTACAATGGCCTTTATATAGGATAAATTTAGAATATTAAAGTACCTAAAGTATTCTTGAAGTCCTTAGAGTTTCACTAGGACATATACTCCTAATTTCCCTTAAAAACATAATTAAAATGTGTAGGAGTTTTTGGGCTGCGAAGGGGCTTGGTTGCAACACCGACCTGTAATCTTGCAACCAACCAAAGGGGTATGTGACGACATAGGAAGGTCGTGTCGTGACAATAAGGGCAGTTTCATTCCGGAACTTGTTCCTAGCTTCTGTCTTCAATGTTGTGACATTAGTGTCTTGGTGTCATGACATAGGCATCAGTTTTTACCTGAATAAGTATATTTAGCTCCCTACTTGTTCTATAATACCATGTAACCTTATTTAGATATATAAAATGTAATAAAAACTACTAGAAATCATAAATTACTACTTTAAGCATGAAAACCTAAATATATACTAAGATACTTTGATTTAACTATTACCCAAGCTAAAGTTATGTGTAAAAAAGATGTAAATAATAGTGTAATTCATGGCAGAGCACTCCCCCACACTTCACTTCATGTTTTTTCTCTAGCAACCAAAACACATATACTAGAAAAAGATTAAAAAACTAATACAAAAATAACTTAATTTGATTCTTTAAACAAACTAAAGTTAGTAAAGATGGATGTAAATAAGAACCTCACAACTAAACTCCCCCCACACTTAAATTTTTTCTTGTCCTCAAGCAAACCTAGTCTAGACATATAGGATGCAATAATAATGTGTATCTTGGATTTTATTACTACTATAAACACGATTGTCAAATATTAAATGTATAAAAATTCCTATCGTACATGTAACTTAATCTTTATAGTTTGATGCCTTTGGAAATTTTTAAAGTAAATTAGGATTAGGTTACAAAGTTACATCACTAACAAATTAGAAATAATTCTCATGACCAAATGTTTAATAATATCACCATTGGCATAAATCAGACAGATATGTAGCAGACACAATCATGTAAATAAAAACATTCATTAAATAAAATTGTTAGCAATTCCGAAAGATTATGCATAGAAAATGCTTCAGTCACATTGGTCTTCTAGGCTTGTAACGTTCTGAGGCTTAGGACGGTATGAGGTCAAAGAAAAATATGGCTCAAAGCAATTTAAACACTAGAAATAGTTAGGCACAGGACATTGTTCCCTCTCTGCCCCCTTAATGTCCCGTTTAAGCTGACCGCCTTTTTTCTCCTTTTCTCACATACCTTATCTCTCCATGTAGGAAGGTACAATATAATACTAACAACTATGGTCAGCTTAGCGAGTTTTGGTGTATTGATGATTGGTTTTCCTCACTTTTCTAAATTTTTGTTTTGTCACTTGACTTTTTACTCTTTTCTCAGTCACATTTCTTTTATTCAATACTTTTTCCACCCGTTTTTACTTTTGACTTTTCTAGATTTTTTTTCACATTTTTGCTCGACCTATAATCACTATATCAATTGTTTCTTCCTTATTTTTGCTTTTTTTTGAAACCATCGTAATGTATCTACTTAAGCCCTCAATATCTATGGCCTAACGTCTATTTCGTAATGTATTAAAGGACCAAAATAGGGAAAAGTTCAAGTTTATGTGTGGTCTTTGGGTTTCAATTTTTTTGGTTTATCTAAAAGGAGTTATCAGGCTCAAATAAGGAGAATAGGGATTTATAGCACTAAGGTATTGTCATTTGAGAACTAGCTATTCAAACAATGCCTTAGGTCATCCCTAAACACCCTACCGTACACAATTTCGTTCATGCTTCGAATTAAACTGAAGGAATAATAATAAACTGAAGCATTCATATCTCATATGGCATCATCAAAAATTATTATTTAGGTACTTCTAATCTATTATGCAATTTAACTAGGGAATCTAATCAATTTCCCTAAAAAAATAATCAAATTATCTTATATCAATCAAAAATTTCATGCCTGAGTAGAACCATTACTTGCTTTATTATCCTCAACTGCTATTCATTGTATTAATATAATCAAGGCACCATGCAGCAATAAAAATTTCTCTCTTTTTTTAAGTAAATAAATAATTAACTAAAACAAAGTAAAAACACACGAACGTACATTGCCCTTAATTTTGGAACATACATTGCCCTTAATTTAAAATAATTAAAGTGCGTGCAAGAAAATTTCCCTGAGTAGGCCGAGCTCTTATTGTTATGATAATTTTGGGACTTGTGTGCTCCAAGCAGACGGAAGAGTACTTAAAAAGAAAAAATTCTACAAAAGAAATATAATGTAAAGATTTGTGTGCTCCCAGTTTTTGGCTTCTTTGATTTTTTTTTTCAATTCTGTTACTCCATGGTATCTACACCTGCTGTGGGAAAACTAAACACAACTAATATTAATAAAAAAATAAAGGAAACGAAAAAATAAAAATGAAAAAAAATTTGAAACAAGAAATAAAAGTTCTTTAAAACCAAAATCTTTCCGTGTCACCACCACAGAATAACTTCTAGTTGGTTCTTGAAACTTTGATTAGAAGTTTGTTCTGCTGTCGATATATATGAACCAGCCCCTTTGTCATTTCCAATGATGTTGCATTATTTTCGACCGACGCGACATCGACATTACTAGCCATTTGATACCAAATTTGAGCTAACCCCAAATCATTTTTTGGGGTATTATTCCATCGAGCTTCGTCCCTTCTATGTCACGTGAAGTTTTGGTCACTCGAGCTTTCTTGCTTTTTTAGATGAGAATAAGTTAAACTTCTCGATCTCTTTGGGTGGTACCTTCTCTGCTATGTCCAGAAAGTGAATTGGTTCTTCTACACTTTCATTTAGAATCGGTTTAAGCTACATGTTAGTGGTTACTTTTACTTTTACGTCAATGACTACATCTACTACTATGTTTAATTCTATGTCAATTGCATCGGAGACCGCCTCATCCATATTCAATTTATCCCCCATGATCTCCAGTTCGAAACTCTTGTTGACTGTTGTTGACTAATTCAAGGTGATCAACTATAATATAGGGATCATTAGGATCAAGGTTGGGAACATTATGCATGACCTCTTCACCTTGGAGGTAGCACCTCAGATATTTCTTGTAGCATTTTTCTCATTTGTTCCATCATATCTAACATGTTTGATAATCTTTTGGAGTTGGAAGGCTCAGTAGTTTCGCATGAAGGCATCTTATGCAAATTACAAAGAGGCTCATCTGAATGTTTGGGCATATCATTGTCTTCGTCATATGACTTATAAAGAGGTTCATATGAGTACTCATTATCTTCACACTCATTATCATCACTCCATTGGTTTGCCGTGGCTCTGTTCGACCAACTTGTTATATAGTTTCATTCATCGTCCCAAAAAGTCCTTTTATCATTAAACCACTTGTAATCAAAATTTCCCATAACTAAATCTTTTAGTCAATAAGGTAAATAAAAAAATTAAGAATAAAAATAACATAGTTAATGAATATAAAAATAAATACAAGATCATGTAACTTTATTTAGATATATAAAATGTAGTAAAAACTACTAGAAAGCATAAATTACTACTTTAAGTATGAACACCTAAATGTATAGTAAGATGCTTTGATTTAACTATTAAACAAGCTACAGTTATGTGTAAAAATGATGTAAATAATGGTGCATTTCATGAAAAATCAAAGGTGTCACGACACAGCCCCCAAGACACCATGAATAAAGCAAACTGCCTTCGATGTAATGACACAGGCTTGAGGGTGTCACGACACAGCTACGACAAGGCCAATTTAATGAGCATTGTTGTTTTCGTCTACAAAATCTAAATTAACATGCTTAGTCATGTAACACCCCGAACCCGAGACCGACACCGGAGTCGGACACGAGATGTTAACAAACTTTGAAAAATTTTTTTTTTGTTTTTTCAGACACTGCCCAGTCTGAGTACTAGTCGCTTCAAAAATCATATCTTGAGTTTCACAACTCAAAAATCAGTTTTGTGATTTTTCCCTGAAACTAGACTCATGTCCCCACCTATGTATTTTTTTCTAGAATTTTGGTCGGGCCAATTAGTACAGTTTATTAGTCAAAGTCTCCCATGTTACAGGGGTCGACTACACTGACCTTTTCCCATTACAACTTGGATATCTCTCTGCACAGAGCTTCAATACTGATGCCGTTTGTTTCTATGGAAACTAGACTCAGAAAGGAATCCATACATATATGGTATGACCCCTAATTATCTCTGGTCAATTTATAGTGAATTTCCAAAGTCGGAACAGGGAATCCAGAAACTGTTCTGGCCCTGTTCCACAAGAACCCGAATATCTCTTACTGTACTGTTCCTATGATTGTTTCGTTACTTCCATATGAAAGTAGATTCATCAAGGTTCGATTACATAATTTATTCACTATTTAATTCCACTCCTACGAATTCTTGTGATTTTTCCAATCCACACCACTGCTGCTATCAGCTTCTGTTTTCAAAGTAAACCTTACCTAATTTGGGGTTTCATGGACCAACTAGGGCCTTGTCATACATAAGCCCACATATGATCATACTTAGCCATTCTAGTGGCTGGTCATTTGCTCAACACTTCCATTCCAACTATAGTTACATCATGAAACCATCTATACATTCATAAATACGCATGGTCTAATGCCATACTCCACTTCTACAAGCCATTTTCGCATGGCTGTACACTTATACATTTCATAAAGTACTCGAAAGACAACGATGGGTAGTCCTATACATGCCATATCAAAATTCAACCAAAATAGTACCCAAAAGAGCCTTTGATAGTGTGGGCGACTTCGACTTCAAGATCCCGAGTCCGATAGCTGGAGAACCAAAAATCTATAAAACAGAGGAGCAATGTAACGAGTAAGCAATTTATGCTTAGTAAGTTTGAGCAAGGAATTCCAGCATGCACAAATAATAGCACACATTTAGCTAAACGGAATATTTCATAATACGCAATTTACCGATATCAAACTTGCTTCACAACATTAACAACCCTTATGTACATACACAATAAACTAACTTGGCCGAAGGCCGGTAGCTCGTTTATCAACTGAGCGAACATTTATTTGTAAGGGCTCGATTAATATTTAACACATACGTAACATATCCCATATTGGGATGTTTTTCGAGTATTCGCTGAAATTTTACAGCAAGCTCATTCATTACCAAATCACGTACCTTCGGGATTTAACCGGATATAGCTCCTCGTTCAAATGCCTTCGGGACATAGCCCGGTTTTAGTAACTCACACAATGCCTTCGGGACTTAACCCGGATTTAACAACTCGCACGAATGCCTTCGGGACTTAACCCGGATTTAACAACTCGCACGAATGCCTTCGGGACTTAACCCGGATTTAACAACTCGCACGAATGCCTTCGGGACTTAACCCGGATTTAGTATCTCGCACAAAGGCCTTCGGATCTTAGTCCGGATATATTCACTTAGCACAAAGCCTTCGGGACTTAGCCCGGACAGCATTCAATTAATCATGCACATCTAACAATAATTCATGGCACATTCATATTTCATTTTCGTTTAAGAAACTCAAACACAAGGCACATATTGTCCTTGTACATTCGGCTCAATAGCCACACATAGAGCATGATTTAATCACATCGAAATTTAAGCTCTCTTACTCAAGAACTTACCTCGGGTGTTGTCGAACGATCCCGCTAACTATTCGACCACTTTTTCCTTCCCTTTATCGGATTTATTTCCCCTTTGCTCTTGAGCTTAATCAAACAAATAAATTGATTTCATCATTTAGGCATCAAAAGATGAACACAAGGCACTTAGCCCATATTCATACATTAGACATTAAAGTCTCATACATGCAAAAATCATGCATCAACACAACATATTAGCTAATTTCTTTCCCCTTGGCCGAATATGCATGTCCATTTTTGGGGTCGATTTCAACACTTAATACACACATATACACACTAGTAAAGCATCCTCCCCCTTTTCATCGATTTAACACATGCATTGCTCATCAACATGCAAAGTTACATTCGGCCTTAGCACACATCTTGCTAGCCGATTCTTCTCCCTTTAGCAACCAATGCACATATGTGCTCACACAAAAATGCTAAAAAGGAGGTTCAAGAATCATCAAGCCATCATCACATGCATCATTAACAAGCTTCATATTTTGCATGCAATGGCATTAACACAACCCCCACCTAGGCCGAATCTTAACTCATCCTCATGCCTCATCACCACAACATCAAACACCAACCAAGAATGATGCATCCATGGTCAAGTGCCATTTCCATCACATAGCAAGATTTAGACCATGGGCTAGGTAGAACTCAAGCTAACAACTAAAACATGCATGCATCTCATGGAACATCATTAAACATACCTTGGCCTAGCTACATGCATGGCCGAATCTCTTCACCTTTCTTCTTCTTTCCTCCTTAAAATTTTTGGCCAAGGATGAACCAAAGGATGAGAAATTTTTTTTCTTTGTTTTTCTTTCTAATTTAGGCTAAAATGGAGGTGAGAAAGGATGAACACAAACTTTTCTCCTTTCTTCTCTTGAGCTCACGGCAATGGGGGGGGACAAACACTACACACACACATTTTTTTTTGTTTTCCATTTCTTTATTACCCATACTTCTTATTTTATTCTTCCACTAACAAAACATGTTTCATGACATGTTTTGCCCATCATTCTTTGTCATGGCCGGCCACTACTCATTAGGGGGGGAAATTTGACATGCAAGTCCCCCCTTTGTCCACATCACTAATAGGTCCTCACACATTGACCTATCACATTTTTGAATTTTCTCACATAAGTCCTATTGACTAAATTCACATGAAATCAACCAAATTGAAGCTTGAAATTTTCACACATTCATAATTACATATTCTAGACAATAAGTATCACATTCAAACATTTCGGTGACTCGGTTTAGCGGTCCCGAAACCACTTCCCGACTAGGGTCAACTTTGGGCTGTCACAACTCTCCCCCACTTAAGAAATTTTCGTCCCCGAAAATCTTACCGGTAAATAGGTTTGGGTATCGTTCTTTCATCGAGCTCTCGGTCTCCCAAGTAGCTTCCTCGATCCCGTGTTTGAGCCATAACACCTTTACTAGCGGAACTCTTTTGTTTCGCAACTCCTTCACTTCACGAGCTAGGATACGCATCGGTTCTTCTTCATAGCTCATGTCGACTTGAATTTCAACCTCTGATGGGCTAATTATATGCGATGGATCAGATCGATAGCGTCGAAGCATCGAAACATGAAAGACATCATGAATCTTTTCAAGCTTCGGGGGCAAAATCAATCTATACGCAACCGGACCAACTCGTTCGGAGATTTCGTACGGCCCAATGAATCTTGGGCTCAACTTGCCCTTACGGCCGAACCTGAGTATCTTTTTCCAAGGTGAAACCTTAAGGAACACTTTGTCTCCCACCTGATACTCGATGTCTTTTCGTTTCAAATCTGCGTACGACTTCTGACGATCCGTGGCTACCTTCAGACTTTCACGGATTACCTTTACTTTCTGCTCAGCATCTTTAATCAAATCAACTCCGAAAATTTTACTTTCACCGAGCTCGGTCCAAAACAATGGTGTACGGCATTTACGACCGTACAAAGCCTCGTAAGGTGTCATCTTAATACTTGATTGAAAACTATTGTTGTAAGCGAATTCAATCAAAGGTAAATACCGTTCCCATGAACTACTGAACTCGAGGATGCAACATCTCAACATATCCTCAAGTATCTGAATTATCCGCTCGGATTGACCATCGGTTTGGGGGTGAAAAGCAGTGCTAAAATGCAACTTGGTACCCAGAGCTTCTTGCAATTTCTTCCAAAATCGTGAGGTGAATCTCGGATCTCTATCCGACACGATAGAAACAGGTACCCCGTGTAATCTCACAATTTGATAAACGTACAATTCAGCTAGTTTATCCAATGAAAAATCCGTACGTACGGGGATGAAATGAGCCGACTTAGTCAGTCTATCAACAATAACCCATATCGCATCCTTCTTACTTGCTGACAAAGGCAGTCCGGACACAAAGTCCATTGTGACTCGATCCCATTTCCACTCGGGTATCATGATCGGCTGGAGTAATCCTGAAGACACTTGATGTTCCGCGTTCACTTGTTGACATATTAAACATCTCGAAACAAAGTCAGAGATGTCCCGTTTCATACCATGCCACCAAAATTGACGTTTCAAATCGTTGTACATTTTCGTACTCCCCGGGTGAATTGACATTCGGCTACAATGGGCTTCGTTCAGAATCATCGAAATGAGTTCCGAATTCCTTGGAACACACAAATGATTTCTGAACCTCAAACAATCATCATCATCAATTTGAAACTCTGATTCCTCGTTCGGAAAACACTTAGACCGTTTTGCAACCAATTCATCATCGACTTTCTGAGCTTCACGAATTTGGTGAGTCAATAATAGTTTAGCTTTTAATTCAGCTACTAACACACTGTCTGGTAAAACAGACAAATGCACGTTCATCGCTCGTAAAGCAAACAATGACTTCCGGCTTAAGGCGTCCGCAACCACGTTAGCCTTTCCCGGGTGGTAATCAATGACAAGCTCGTAATCTTTCAACAACTCAAGCCAACGTCTTTGTCGCAGATTCAAGTCTAGTTGAGTCATCAAATATTTGAGACTTTTGTGATCCGAAAATACATGGCACTTCTCACCAAACAGATAATGTCGCCATATTTTTAAAGCAAACACGATGGCAGCTAGTTCGAGATCATGGGTCGGATAATTCCTCTCGTGTGGCTTCAATTGTCTCGACGCATAGGCCACGACTCGACCTTCTTGCATCAATACGCAACCCAACCCAAGTAGGGATGCGTCACTATAGATGACAAACTCTTTACCTGATTCGGGTTGCACCAAAATTGGAGCTTCAGTCAAACGAGTTTTCAGTTGGTCGAAACTTTTCTGACATTTCTCCGTCCACTCGAACTTAACATCCTTTGAAGTAGCTTCGTCATTGGTGTGGCTATCATCGAGAAACCTTTCACAAATCGTCGGTAATAACCGGCGAGCCCCAAAAAGCTCCGAACTTCAGTAACATTTCTCGGAGGTTTCCAGTCCAGTATGGCTGAAATTTTGTTCGGGTCAATTCGAATACCCGACGCGGATACCACATGACCCAAGTAGCTAACCTCTCTTAACCAGAGCTCACACTTACTGAACTTAGCATATAACTGCTTATCCCGCAAAATTTGCAGCACTAGCCTCAGATGCTCAGCATGTTCGGTCTCATCTCTTGAATAGACCAAAATGTCATCAATGAACACAACTACGAACTGATCCGAATACGGTCTGAAGATCCGATTCATCAAATCCATAAATACCGCAGGGGCATTAGTGAGCCCAAACGGCATCACTAAGAATTCGTAGTGACCATATCTCGTTCTGAAGGCAGTTTTGGGAATATCTGGATCTTGAATTCGCAACTGATAATAGCCCGATCTCAAATCTATTTTTGAGAACACTGAGGCTCCCTTCAGTTGGTCGAACAAATCATCGATGCGCGGCAACGGATATTTGTTCTTTATCGTCACTTTATTCAGCTGACGATAGTCAATGCACAACCTCATGGTTCCGTCCTTCTTTTTCACGAACAATACTGGTGCACCCCAAGGTGAGAAACTTGGTCGAGCGAAACCTCTCTCCGTCAGTTCTTGCAACTGAGCTTTCAACTCCATTAACTCGGTTGGTGCCATACGATACGGAGCTATCGAAATCGGCGTAGTCCCAGGTACAAGCTCAATACCAAACTCTACCTCCCGAACATGTGGTAAACCCGGTAATTCTTCCGGAAAAACATCCGGGTATTCACAAACCACCGGCACAGATTCGGGTTTCTTTTCTAATTCTTTGTCAACAAGCACATATGCAAGGTATGCTTCGCACCATTTTCTTACATATTTCTGTGCCAACATTGCTGATATTACAGCTGGCATCCCCTCCAAGTCCGCAGACTCAATTCGGACTACTTCGTTATTTGCGCACCTCAAATCAATAGTCTTGCTCTTGCAATTCACAATCGCATCATGCGCGGTCAACCAATCCAACCCAAGGATAACATCAAATTCATCAAACGGCAAAAGCATCAAGTCCGCTGGAAAACAGGAACCTCGAATTTTCCAGGGGACATTTCTTACACACTTTGTCGACAAGCACGTAACGACCCAAGGGATTTGACACCCGAATTACAAACTCAGTAGACTCAATAGGTAAAGTCTTACTGGATGCTAAGGTTTCACATATGTAAGAATGGGTAGAACCGGGGTCAATCAAAGCAATTACATTAGTATCAAAGAGGGTGAATGTACCGGTAATAACATCAGGCAAAGAAGCATCCTCGCGGGCACGTATAGCATAAGCTCTAGCAGGCGCACGGGCTTCGGATCTGGTTATATCATCTCTAGATCCTCTCTGACCACCACCAGCATTGCCCATATTTCCAGATGGTCTACCTCGAGCAGTGGTAGCACCCGGTCTCCCACTCTGATTTGCATTCTGTCCCGACAACCTCGGGCAATCTTTAATGAAGTGGTCCACTGATCCGCATTTGTAACAGGAGCGGTCAGGAAATCTACAACTCCCCGAATGCCATTTACCGCAATATCGGCATTTCGTCATGTCTCGACGTTCATTCCCAACACTGGCGACCGAAGTGCCACGTGTACCCACAGGGGGTCGATCACGATCTCGTCCAAAAAGGCCCGAAGTGCCTCTAAACTGGCCCGCATCATCTCGAAATCTCTTCGATGTCTGTTGAAGAGACCTTCCCGAGGATCTTTTACGAAACTCTCCAGTTCCCTCATCAACTCTTTGCTTTTCTTTTCTAAGCTCTTCGGCTTTACAAGCTCGTTCAACAAGTACCACGAACTCTCGTATTTCAAGAACGCCAACGAACATTTTTATATCTTCATTCAGCCCATCCTCGAAGCGTTTACACATAATAGCTTCGGACGAAACACATTCCCGAGCGTATTTGCTAAGTCTAACAAATTTTCGCTCGTAATCAGTAACCGACATGGAGCCTTGCTTAAGCTCAAGAAATTCCTTCCGTTTTTGATCAACAAATCTCTGATTGATATACTTTTTCCGAAACTCAGTTTGGAAAAACTCCCAAGTTACTTGCTCTCGGGGCACAATAGAAGTCAGAGTACTCCACCAATAGTAGGCAGAATCACGTAGCAAGGAGATAGCACACTTTAGACATTCATCGGGTGTACAAGATAGCTCATCGAGTACCCGGATAGTGTTGTCCAGCCAAAATTCAGCTTGCTCGGCATCATCGCTATCCATAGCCTTAAATTCAGTAGCCCCATGTTTTCGGATTCTGTCAACTGGGGGCTTATTTGACCTTATTTGGTCAGTTACCGGTGGTATTGTAGGTGCGGGGGTAGTATTTGTCGGGAATGGAGGTTGTGGAACAGCCATATTAGTTCGAATGTATTGGTTGAACCAATCATTCATCACGCTATAGAATGCTTGTCTAGCTTCATCATTCGGATTACTAGCATTAGGTTGAGAGTCTACCGGCACTGCCCCTTGCGCGGGAGCAGGCCCTACACTCTCAAGATCATCAGCTACCTCTCGGTCACGATCGGGATCCATTACTATAAACACATTTACAATTGTCAGAAGTCACCACACTATCAAGTAATCACATAAAATGGCATGTATAGCTAGACCCAACACATTACGGTAGTCCTAGAATCGACTAAACCGTAGCTCTGATACCAATAAAATGTAACACCCCGAACCCGAGACCGACACCGGAGTCGGACACGAGATGTTAACAAACTTTGAAAAATTTTTTTTTTTGTTTTTTCAGACACTGCCCAGTCTGAGTACTAGTCGCTTCAAAAATCATATCTTGAGTTTCACAACTCAAAAATCAGTTTTGTGATTTTTCCCTGAAACTAGACTCATGTCCCCACCTATGTATTTTTTTCTAGAATTTTTGGTCGGGCCAATTAGTACAGTTTATTAGTCAAAGTCTCCCATGTTACAGGGGTCGACTACACTGACCTTTTCCCATTACAACTTGGATATCTCTCTGCACAGAGCTTCAATACTGATGCCGTTTGTTTCTATGGAAACTAGACTCAGAAAGGAATCCATACATATATGGTATGACCCCTAATTATCTCTGGTCAATTTATAGTGAATTTCCAAAGTCGGAACAGGGAATCCAGAAACTGTTCTGGCCCTGTTCCACAAGAACCCGAATATCTCTTACTGTACTGTTCCTATGATTGTTTCGTTACTTCCATATGAAAGTAGATTCATCAAGGTTCGATTACATAATTTATTCACTATTTAATTCCACTCCTACGAATTCTTGTGATTTTTCCAATCCACACCACTGCTGCTATCAGCTTCTGTTTTCAAAGTAAACCTTACCTAATTTGGGGTTTCATGGACCAACTAGGGCCTTGTCATACATAAGCCCACATATGATCATACTTAGCCATTCTAGTGGCTGGTCATTTGCTCAACACTTCCATTCCAACTATAGTTACATCATGAAACCATCTATACATTCATAAATACGCATGGTCTAATGCCATACTCCACTTCTACAAGCCATTTTCGCATGGCTGTACACTTATACATTTCATAAAGTACTCGAAAGACAACGATGGGTAGTCCTATACATGCCATATCAAAATTCAACCAAAATAGTACCCAAAAGAGCCTTTGATAGTGTGGGCGACTTCGACTTCAAGATCCCGAGTCCGATAGCTGGAGAACCAAAAATCTATAAAACAGAGGAGCAATGTAACGAGTAAGCAATTTATGCTTAGTAAGTTTGAGCAAGGAATTCCAGCATGCACAAATAATAGCACACATTTAGCTAAACGGAATATTTCATAATACGCAATTTACCGATATCAAACTTGCTTCACAACATTAACAACCCTTATGTACATACACAATAAACTAACTTGGCCGAAGGCCGGTAGCTCGTTTATCAACTGAGCGAACATTTATTTGTAAGGGCTCGATTAATATTTAACACATACGTAACATATCCCCATATTGGGATGTTTTCGAGTATTCGCTGAAATTTTACAGCAAGCTCATTCATTACCAAATCACGTACCTTCGGGATTTAACCGGATATAGCTCCTCGTTCAAATGCCTTCGGGACATAGCCCGGTTTTAGTAACTCACACAATGCCTTCGGGACTTAACCCGGATTTAACAACTCGCACGAATGCCTTCGGGACTTAACCCGGATTTAACAACTCGCACGAATGCCTTCGGGACTTAACCCGGATTTAACAACTCGCACGAATGCCTTCGGGACTTAACCCGGATTTAGTATCTCGCACAAAGGCCTTCGGATCTTAGTCCGGATATATTCACTTAGCACAAAGCCTTCGGGACTTAGCCCGGACAGCATTCAATTAATCATGCACATCTAACAATAATTCATGGCACATTCATATTTCATTTTCGTTTAAGAAACTCAAACACAAGGCACATATTGTCCTTGTACATTCGGCTCAATAGCCACACATAGAGCATGATTTAATCACATCGAAATTTAAGCTCTCTTACTCAAGAACTTACCTCGGGTGTTGTCGAACGATCCCGCTAACTATTCGACCACTTTTTCCTTCCCTTTATCGGATTTATTTCCCCTTTGCTCTTGAGCTTAATCAAACAAATAAATTGATTTCATCATTTAGGCATCAAAAGATGAACACAAGGCACTTAGCCCATATTCATACATTAGACATTAAAGTCTCATACATGCAAAAATCATGCATCAACACAACATATTAGCTAATTTCTTTCCCCTTGGCCGAATATGCATGTCCATTTTTGGGGTCGATTTCAACACTTAATACACACATATACACACTAGTAAAGCATCCTCCCCCTTTTCATCGATTTAACACATGCATTGCTCATCAACATGCAAAGTTACATTCGGCCTTAGCACACATCTTGCTAGCCGATTCTTCTCCCTTTAGCAACCAATGCACATATGTGCTCACACAAAAATGCTAAAAAGGAGGTTCAAGAATCATCAAGCCATCATCACATGCATCATTAACAAGCTTCATATTTTGCATGCAATGGCATTAACACAACCCCCACCTAGGCCGAATCTTAACTCATCCTCATGCCTCATCACCACAACATCAAACACCAACCAAGAATGATGCATCCATGGTCAAGTGCCATTTCCATCACATAGCAAGATTTAGACCATGGGCTAGGTAGAACTCAAGCTAACAACTAAAACATGCATGCATCTCATGGAACATCATTAAACATACCTTGGCCTAGCTACATGCATGGCCGAATCTCTTCACCTTTCTTCTTCTTTCCTCCTTAAAATTTTTGGCCAAGGATGAACCAAAGGATGAGAAATTTTTTTTCTTTGTTTTTCTTTCTAATTTAGGCTAAAATGGAGGTGAGAAAGGATGAACACAAACTTTTCTCCTTTCTTCTCTTGAGCTCACGGCAATGGGGGGGGGGACAAACACTACACACACACATTTTTTTTTTGTTTTCCATTTCTTTATTACCCATACTTCTTATTTTATTCTTCCACTAACAAAACATGTTTCATGACATGTTTTGCCCATCATTCTTTGTCATGGCCGGCCACTACTCATTAGGGGGGAAATTTGACATGCAAGTCCCCCCCTTTGTCCACATCACTAATAGGTCCTCACACATTGACCTATCACATTTTTGAATTTTCTCACATAAGTCCTATTGACTAAATTCACATGAAATCAACCAAATTGAAGCTTGAAATTTTCACACATTCATAATTACATATTCTAGACAATAAGTATCACATTCAAACATTTCGGTGACTCGGTTTAGCGGTCCCGAAACCACTTCCCGACTAGGGTCAACTTTGGGCTGTCACAAGTCATCCTTACATGACCTAATTAGGTTATAATGTATGTAATCTATAAATACTTGCTTAGAACAACACATGGGGGTGATTTTCTAGACAAATTTATACATACATTTTTTTAGGTTTTTGTTTGATGTTTGTCTAGTCGGAGAATCCTATTCTGACGTTAGACGATCAAGAGCGGAGATTTCCTCGGAGCTACACTTTTACATTGATGAAATCCATGAGCATTTCTTTCCTTTATTCTGTTATTTATATCTCTTTCTTTAACATTGTTAATTGAATGTTTGTGTAAAGATTAGAATTAATATATGCTTTATAAATATTGCACATGTTTCAACTGTATTAACCTAATTAATTGATTGAAGGGTAGAATTTAATTTGGATTAGTTGGATCAGGTTGAGTGCAATTAAACCATAGGATTGACGCCTATATGAAGTCATTTACGTAGATATGAACCCGAAATTGATATAGTCTACTGAGCATCACTTAGCCTATCTCGATCTAAACTGTGACATCGAGAGATAAATAGTTCTTATTGACTAGTTAGGTTAGTAGAAGGTCGAGAGGCCCTACTAGGTTAATTACTAGCCAATAATTTAAAACCCTACATTAATAATTAATTAGGTAAAACAATTGGATCTAGGCTAAAAGAACTCACATAGTCAAAATAAGGAATAGGAGGAGTCGGTACATTGTCATTGGAGTTTATTTAGGTTTAGTATCAATTTAATTAGTTTATTATGAATATCCTAATTTTGAATTAATACTACTAACTCGTTACTTGAATAGATTAGGAATTATTTTGGGTAATTGATTTAATAATAATTTTCTCCAAACTGCAATCCCTTGGGTACGATCCCGAAGTACTTCCTGTGCTTTGTTGTACAAAAACTATACTGTAATTTGACACGTACACTTGCAAACATGCCTCAATTCCATATCTTTTGTATCAATATTCACATTCTCAATGTTAGCACGTCGAGAGGTAGTCACCACCCCATTCTTTAACCAGGCCTAATCTAGGAATTTCATTATTGTGTACATTTATATGTGTTACCTGGACTTGTATCCAACATTTATAATTCATCCATCCCAATAACTATTTTATACTCCTCAAAATATTAATTAAATTAACTAAATTAATATTCCAATTAAATTATTTTCTCAACTCAATTCTAATTTCGTTAAAGTTATGAAAACTTCATCGTATTATAATTTATAAGGAAATATATTTAATTTTCTAATTAAACAAGTCCATGATGATTGATTAATTTAATTCTTACTTCGAACTACAATTAATTGAATAATAATTCAAAGAAATAAAATTAATTTTTGAGTCATCTTTTATACTTAGTGAGAAAATATATTCACTACAGATAGTGATACATGCAATCTATTTCTCTTACTTCATCATTTTCATTAATTTCATATTATTGGCTCCATATGGAATTTGTTTCGTGTTATCTCAAGCTAGCGGAGAGATTGATTAGACAAATATAATTAGGTCTCAAATAATTTGTAATTAAGTTCCAAATTTTCTTCTATTAAATATAGTATCATTTAATCATTAAGTCATTCCATTAAATTACCATGATTGAACTCTCCCTTATATATATCATTACAAAAGCTACTCAACAAGTGTTCATCCAATGACTTCCCCATAAGTGTCTTACCTTCATAGGGTATCCTTAATCTCTTTGGGATAAGTTCGTTCTCTCAATATGATCGTATTTCATCTCATGGTAACCATTACATCTTCCTTTATAAAAAGTCAATTACTAAAAGACAGAAATTAAATAATTTATCTTTAAGACAAATCACTCATGCCAGCGCTACTTTTCATTTATCATGTAATGTCGATGAGAGAATATCATTTATCCTTTACTAGGCTTAATTCCTCCATTTTGGAATGATTCTACACCATGCAAAAGTCATATACTCAACATACCAGTTTTCAGTTCCATATCTACTTAAACTCAGTCTTCCATTTGCATCAAAGTATATGAGTCACACATATATAGCCTATCATCCACTATGGATTAAGGTATGCCACACTATGAATGTCACAAGTGAATAAATTCATAAATGGATCTAAGATCTATTTAACTTGAGACTTGTCCAATGTACCGCCAGTCTACTCAGTCACATCTATTTCTCTATCTTTTTCGAGCCATCTACTCCAATACCCTAGAAAAGTTATCTCCACATTTAGACTTGATAGGCAACATATTAGCCTTTCAATCGATTTGCTCTATTCTGATTAGACTAAAGATGTGTTTAAATTATATTGTAAAACCCGACTTTTAATGGTACCAAAAAATACGGTTTTGGAACCCTATTTTCGTCAATTGAGTCTGTAAATATTAAATATGAATATTTACGAAGTTAATATATAAGTATATTGATCTTTGGCCCATCAATTTTGTCAATTAAATAGTTAATTTAGGTATAGAGACTAAATTGTAAAAGCTCAATCGCTATAGGTTTTTAATTGGCCAAAGGCTTAGGAACTTAAATTACAATTAACCAAAAGGCCAAAATATTTAATAAACCATTATAAAACTAAAGTTAATGGATGATGATGCCATATTCCATTATGATTAAATAATTGTTAAATTAAGTTAATAAAAGTAAGCTAATGGAAAAGTCCTATCATTTCCTTCATCAACTCACCGTCCACCATTGTTGAAGCCAAAGAAAAACCATTTTGGATGCTTCAAAATTTGGCTACTTAATTTCGTATAAAATTTAAGTCATTTTCTTGTAATTTTTTTTAGATCTGATGCCATGGGAGCTTGATTTATCTAACTCATTGATAACTATAGAATATAAAGTTATTTTTAGTACCTTTAGACTAATAATTCATGCAAATTTTGAGTGATTGATAAAAAATTTCATAGTTTTTGTTATAATTTTGTCCTATTGGATCTTGTTAAGATAAATTTGTTATCTTAATTAATTTATATGATATATGCATGATTTTTGTTGTTTTGAAGGTAGTTGGTGCACTAAGAGGAAAATAGGACTTCAAACTCACTTATAGATGCTCAGTGTTGCAGCATCTCTACGGCAAAAGACCTACGAGATTGGGTTAATGTGTTGCCATCTTTGGACGCCCCAAAAATGTTTATTGGACATTAAAACTCCTTTTGACCCAACTCTAAGGTAGGTTAACAAATTTAGACAGCCTACTAAGGAAGGAAGGAGCCCAAACCATCCAAATGAATTGGTAATCACCTAATTCAATCACCGAATCAACATAGAGGGAATCAAGGATCTCCCTCTCCACAAATCAAGGTGACCATCCACCTCCTTCCATAATTCTAGCAACTCTCTCAACTTAGTAAAGCATGTCATCCACTCCTCTTCCACAAATCAACTACCTGCCACCTACATGGAGATATTCAAGGGATGACCATACTAAAAATGGTAAAGAATGAAGGGTTTAACTAGTATAAAAGGGGGAACTAGCTACACTTCAATCATCACTCATTCATTCATCCATCTTCACTCACTCACACCATATTTGAAAGCAAGCAACATAGAATTGAGAGAATTTCAAAAGGTTTTGAGAGCAACCAAATTTGGCACTTTAAGAGCAGTTGTGCATTGAAGCAAAGTAGAAGAAGAGGAGCAACGCGAGTAGTGCCATAAAAATCACTAGAATCGACTTACAGCTTCATTTCCTTTAATATTTTATTTTTTTAAGTTGATAAACATGATTACCATTTACTCTTTTACTTTCAATTTAATGATAATGACTTCATACCGTTGATGCTAGACTAATTGCAATCCATTAGCTTATGTTATTAACACTTTGTTGAGTTTTTTATATGCATTGGTTGTTTATTCATTCAAATAATATCATGAACATGTTTACTCATGCATAATTAATGTAGGGAAGAATATGAACTAATTACTTAATCCAAACAAGATGGTAATTAGTAGACGCAATATTTGAATTGTGCACGTTTGATCTTTTAATGATTGAATTAGTAATGATATTTAGCAATATTGTTACCTTGCATAACCCTTAAATATGATGTCTTCTTATGAAACTTTAAAGTTAGTTGAACATAAAAATATACTAAAGAAACTTAAAGGTTAAAAAGTATGACTTCATAACTTATAAATCTTAGGTTAGTAAATAGCGAAATTGTCACAGTTATGCCATAACATGATTAACATTATTTATAATAATATTAAGTTAAGGAAAGCAATTATTTTAGCTCTTTCATGTCGTTCTGATTAAACTTGTGTTATTATATCCTGCTCATTATTTTGTGTTGACATTCTCACTTGTCTTGAATACTTAGTAATCTTTATTATGTTAATTAGTTAGTTCAATTCACTTTCAATTATTTCAACCAGCAACTTGCCAATTCATAGTTTCACAATTTTTGTCTTACTTATACAGTCTCTGTGAAGATGATAACTCTACACTTACTACTTTATTACTTTTTGACGAAACTGTACACTTGGACATTATTCGATAATCTCGCAAAAAATTTTGGCGTCGTTGTTTGAGACTATTTTACTCATTATTTGTGAAGTTAATTATTTTGCAATTTGGAATATTTATTTGTTATTTTTAACTTAGTTATTTTTTTATTTTTTAGGTGTTTATGAACATAGACCGAATTATTGATCTACTTCTAGTTGATCCTGAAATTAAACGTACCTATAGAAGAAGGGAACGTGTGAACCAAAGATAAACTGAAGAAATGAATCAAAATAAAGAGACGGGGCTACTAATGCTCAAAATTTGGTCATTTTTGTTGATGACAGAGATCGTGTCATCCATCAATATGTTGTGTCACTTTTTCATGAACTCAATCTGGGAATTATGAGGCTTGAAATTGAGGTACCGCAGTTTGAATTGAAGCCAATGATGTTCCAAATGCTTCAAACAATGGGATAACTTAATGGGATGCATACTGGTCGGAGTGACCGAAGATGCATTAAGGTTTAAGTTGTTTCTTTACTCGTTGGGAGATAGGGCATGAGCATGGTTGAATTCCTTACCGCCTGACTCTATATCCACATGGCAAGAATTGACTGAACGATTCTTGATGAAGTACTTCCCACCTAATAAGAATGCCAACCTTTGAAATGATATTAAAACATTGTAGCACCTTCATGACAAATCCTTATATGAGGCTTGGGAGCGATTTAAGGAATTATTAAGGAATTGCCCTCACCGTGGGATTTCTTATTACAATCAATTGGACGCTTTTTACAATGGTCTCAATGCACATAAAAGAATGTTGGTATATGCTTCTGTAAATAGAGCTCTTCTTTCTAAGTTGTACAATAAAGCTTACAAAACTCTTGAGAGAATTTCCGGCAACAATTATCAGTGGTCGAATAATCAAATAGCCATAGGAAGCAGAGTGGCAGTTGTACATGAAGCTGATGCACTTACTTCATTAGCAGCCCAAGTATCTTCTATGACTTTCTTGCTTAAGAACATTACTAATAATGGTTTCAATGCTAAAATGTAAGGTCAGCAATTGACCTACCACAAATCGTAGTGGCAATTTAAGTACTTTTCTACACTTAACGAGCTTGTTTTCCATGCATTTTAATATCTTTTATTACAATTTCACATTTCTTATTCTATTGTTAAATTATTGCAAAAATAAACATTTTACATAGTTTTTAGTGTTTTGATGACCCGTTAGGCCAATTTAGGCATCAGGAATGATTAATTGGTTACTTGAGTCTATAGGATGCCATTTTAGGCCCCAAAACACAAAGGACGACAACCATATCACGACATAAGCATGTAGTATCGCTACACGAAACTTCTAAGCCAAAAATGAAATCTTGGGACAAAACAGGGTTTGTGTTGCGACACAGGGTAGGCTATGTCACGACACAAGGGTGCCTATTGTAACACAGGAATGGTTGTGTCACAACACAACTTCTACACAACTAAAAATTCTTGCACGCGAAGTTATGATGTCATGCTAACAAATAATGATGTAAGCAATCGCAAGTTGGTAGATTTTTTATATCTCTTGTATTAATTAGACTTCAAATGTATCTAGAGATGTGTGGGCACCAAGTAACCCTAATAGGGGGTTAGACCTAGACCTAGAAATTTTTATTTAGTTTATTTTTATGTTCATCTGGTTGGAATTCTTTCTGTTCTGATGTGAAGACGTTCATGAGCAGAGATTGTTCTAGAGCCGTACTTCAATAATTTATCAATAACCAAATTCGTTATCTCTTTTTTTATTCCATTATTTATATTCTATTAGCCTGATAAACTAATATTTGTATGAATATTGGGATAAAATCATTTGCATATTTTATATCTTGCATGTTTCGATTATGAATATGATCTATTAATTAAGTAATTATTTACTTAATATTGGGTGTTTATTCAATAGTGGTTAGCATATTAGAGAGTGACACCTCTAGTAGAATATCGAAACAAGTAAGATCGAGGCGGTACCCTGCCGAATATAACTTGTGTCGAGCGGTGAGACCGAGAAGGTATTCGTATGCCTAGAAAGGGACCGAGAGGGTAGCTTAGGCGATAATCCTTGGTGAATATAAGACCGATAAGGCATTCTTAACTAAGGGTGGTAAACAATTTAGTTGAGGGTAATTAATGAGTTAATTGATGTTTTGGGATTTCATCGATTAGTGGCTGAGAGCTCGCATAGTTGACACTAGGAATAGTAAATTTCATTAAATTAATTTAGGGCAATTAATTTAATTAGTTTAATTAATCTTTTCATTTGGATTCACACTACTAATGCATGACTCAATTAGAATAGTACTTATTTTTTTCTAATTAATTTAATAATAAATTTCTCCAATCTGCAATACCTTGGGTACAATCCTTGGAATACTTGTGGTGTTCTGTTGTAACACAAATCTATATTACAATTTGACTTCTTCGCTTGCAGATACCGCACTGATTTTATATCTATTTATTTCCATGATTTTTTACTCTAAACATTCGCATGTTTGGAAATGGTCAAGTTGTTGGAGTCATTACTAGGGTTGTGGCGGTGAAAATTATTGTTAATTTAATTACTTCATAAAACCATACTAGTTGAATGATAAACGAGTTAGATAGTGTGATAATTTTAATTAATTTTTACTTAAATTATTTTTATTTATATAAATATTTTTCGATACCTTGTCGACTATTTAATTTAATCATAGATGCAGTTGAGATGAAAGTGACGATGATATCAATTGGGACGAGGAAAGCGAGATGTCTACGTGGCACGATGACGAACAATACAAAGAGGGAGTATACAATCAATGGGAGATTATGGAGAACCAAATACTGCTCACGATAGAGTTGTGCCAACTAAGAAATGAAGCGATGACTCCATTGGAAAGGGTCATGCAGGATGTTCTCAACTTCAATCTGAAGGACCACCAGATTACCATCAACCACCCTGAATTAGATGAAAGTTAGTAAGATTTTGGAATTAGAGATGAGGAAGAATTAAAAATAGTTAAAGAAGTCTCTTATCCAGTTAACTTAGCTCTACCCATAGCAATAAAGCTAGTTGTAAACGTAACAGTAGATGTAAAGGTACCATTGACCACTAACTTGGAGCTTAAACCATTTCTAAGTGAAAGTGTAGACGAGTCAATACAATTTCTTGCTGGAGTAGAAGAAACGCCAAGCGAAGAAGTCAACAAGTTCATGTCATTCTCGTTTGACAATAACGACAAAGCTTGGGCTAATAGCTCCTTGTGCGACATTGGGGTAAAAATGCCCGAGGTAGTAATACCTTGAAAAATAATTTAGGGTTGGCTCAGATTTGGTGTTAAATGGCTCGTGATGTGAATGTCGTGTCGGTCGAAGATAAGGCAGCATCAATGGAATCAACAAAAGTTGTTGGTTCAAATACATTGAAAACGAAACACACACGAATCAAACTGTCGAGGACCAGCTGGAAGTTCCTATTTGGTGGTGATAAGGATCATACTAATTCTGAAAAGAGCATCTATTTTAGTTTTTTTCATTTGTTGTTTTCTATTTGATTTTGAGTATTTAATTATGTGTTAATTTATTTTTATAGTGATTGATGAGCTAGGGGGAAGTGGTTATCTTGAAAGTAGCTTAGGAACAAACCCAAGGAACTGACACAATCCAAAAAGTTGATTTTGAGAGTTGCAAGTCGTTTTATGACACAGACACCCCTATGTTGTGACACAAAACTTCGACACAACGAAACTAAAAATTTTAGGGTCATGTCGTGGCGCACATAGTCTGTGTCGCGACATAAAACTCCGAAAAACCAAGAAAAATTAGGGTTCCATGTCGCGACATGATATCGGGTGCTGTAACTTTTTTCGACTAGTTCTCCACAATGTCGTCATCTTCTTTAATAACTTCACTTCCTTTTAGCCTTAATCAATTTCTTTAAGCATATGTTTGCAACTCCAAAACTCTGTATAGCCGCCACAACCCATTTCCTTTATCTTCCGTCAAGTTTTCACTATTTCAACTCTGATATTTCTATCGACGTTATCTTTTCTCTGCTACTTCTTCAAAAAACAATTTCTAGTTTTTTGTGTTTTCTTTCTCTTTTACAAGTATAAGGCCTCACATTCGGATTAGAGAATGACCCAAAATATGTGAATTTACTAGTGATTTGAAGTTAGATGTTCTAGTTTAATCATCTATTATAAAACTTGTTTAGGTAATTGTCTTCTTAGTTAGGTTGATTAAAATCATTCAATGGCACCAAGAAAAGCACAACGCACCAATGAGACATCGATAGAAATTGATGTCGACCAATTCTAGAACAAAACAATGGTACGATACTATTTAGAGCCGAACAATAGGACCTTTATCCAAGAACGGGGGTTTAATCCCTCGTTAACCAAGTGTGAAGCTATTTGGGAGTTGGTGGATTTCCACCATTGGAGGAATGTTTGCTCGACCCCAAATGAGTTAGTAGTAGATGTCGTTGTCTACGAGTTTTATGCCTCACTTATAGATCAGGAAATTTATAAACTTCTAAGTGAAAAGCTTACACATGTCACGATTTGGGGGGAAAGAAGTTCTAGTAACGCTCCATAAGACATGTCATTATTATAATGCTCCATTTTATGCCTCAAATTTTCTTAACTCGGTTGATTTGCATTTGTATCGAGGCCCAAATATGGTTGACATCTTAGATTACCTATAGGATAGGTGAGGCGAGTGGACTCATTAAGCTAGTACTAACATCCCTGTTAAATTTCATCATGCCAAAATATTTCTAGGGGCTAGAATGTGGGTGCAATTTATTTGCACCTGTATCTCCCCGACCCAAAATGTTTCTTATGTTACCGCCTTTCAAGCATTTTTGCTTGATGCTATTTTGAAAAAAGAGATAGGTATGTGTGGGAAACTAGATTTACATGGTGATGTTCACTTACATTAATTGCAAAATAAGAGAATGTATTTCCCATATTTAGCGACAGCCCCATGTAAGCAGGCAAAGGTTCCAATGTTGATAACAATTCGTGAAGCTGACAAAGAGAATTCTTGGTAACATGATGTTTACTCAATTTTTTAAACTTCATCAGAAGTAAATAAAGGAATGGATTCAATGCCAGAATCAAAAGATAGATATCCTAACATCTCTAAAAAAAAGCAAAGCCAAGGCACTTCTCTCTACGGGTCTGACCGACTTATCAGACTTGGAATGGGCTACTCGATGGATGCAAGAGATGTCCCCATTGGGCATCAATTATGCATAGAGGCATGGCATGTGAGTGCCTAACCCTCCACCCTACATGTACGTGCCTTTTCCACATCCCAATAAGTTTGAGTGGGACGATGAAGAGGTAAATGACGATAAGGAAGAAGAAGAGGAGGACACTTTCCCTACCTACAACTATGAGTGTCACACCCAAATATCCTAAGAACCAAAAATAAAAGAAGAATTGAGGAGCCAATTGCATAGAAAAATAAAATTTTGGGCTTCAATGCGATATTTAAAAACTTAAGCGACTAATTGGAAATGATTAGATCCCAATCTTGGTTTAGTTAGATTGGAATCAACTGGTTCCATAGTGGGAGACAAAATGATTAGGATTGAGTGGTGGTAATAGTTTGTCGAGACTGTGTCGATGGAGTATATATATAGGTGTGTGTGGAAACAAAACTCCTTTCAATTTTGCTTACCAATTTTTTCTCTCAAAAGCATCGTCTTCTTCGGTTTCTCCAAAGAAAAAGACGATGTAGTTGAAGGAAATACATTTATATTATGTTAATACTGATCTTTTTTTTGCTATTATGATTAGCCAAAGACTTGGGTTTCAATAGGTTGATGATTTTTGAAAATACCTTAGTGTGCCTATCTCTCATTTTAGAGTTAAAAAGAAGACATTTTGATTTTTACTTGAAAGGTCAAACAAAGACTCAATGGGTGGGATGATAAGCTTATCTTTATGGCTAGTAGGGTAACTTTGGCTAAATTGATTTTATTAGCTATTGCAAGTTATTTTATGCAAAAGGAAATAATTCCAATCAATGTTTGCCAAGAAATTTAGAAAATTATTAGGGGTTTTATTTACAGTTTGTCCTTAGAGCATAGAATCATGGTTTAATTAGTTGGAACCAACTTTGCATGCCAACAAATAATAGAGGTTTGGGGTTACAACATTTGCACCTTCAAAATGAGTTCCTTTTGTTAATGTGAGATTTCATTTAATTACCAATAAGTCATTTTTGATCATTCGAAGTGTACCTATTTTTGGACTATTTCTTCAAAATTTGCTAGAAATTTTGAGTTGGTATTATCTAGCATTTGGTGATGGTGCTTTAATCAATTTCTAAAAGGATAATTAGATAATTGAGTTGGGCCCTTTGATTAATCATATTTCACAGGGTGGAAGAATCTTAGTCGACATTAAAGTTAAGGACATGGTTGAAAAGCATGGTAATTGAAGGTAGATCTCATTTGCTCCATTTCTTTTAGATAATACATTCCTTCATCTGGTGGGTACGTTTCAACCTAGAGATTTTACATGTAGTGAAAAGTGTGGATGTAGGTGGTCTTCTAATTGTGCTTTCTCAATCGCTACTACTTACAAGTATCTTGCAAGTTAGAATTGGTTCCCTAAGAATAGTACTTGGGCCATGGTTTGGAATTCTAAGACACCACAGAGGGTGAAGAATTTTCTTTGGCTAGTCTTTAATGATCGAGTCATGACTAATAGTGAATGTTACAGTAGGGAAATATCTAATAATCTTGCTTACGCAATATGTAGAGGGAATTCAGAGAGTTCATTATATGCCCTCTAGGACTACCTACTAAGTGAGTCTAGGATAGCATTTTACCTACTCAAAATTGTGTCATGATCTTTAGCCAAAGTGTTCGCACTTGGTTGATTTCTAATTTATCTGAAGTGTCAATTTTAATTTTGATGTCATTCCTTAGTTCCTTATTTGGAATAATTTGTTGGCGCATATGGAAGAATCATAGTAGCTTCATATTTCATAATACAAGTTGTAGTTCCTATGACATTGTAGAGACAAGCCTTATTTAGGCATGTAATTTTTCCATAAATGATCCCACAAGACGAGAGGATTATTGGGAGCCGCCTATCGATATGTGGAACAAGCTCAATACTTATGGATTGATTAATGGAGACATGAGCAAAGCCTATCTGGTGGCCTGTTTTGAGACCAAAATGGTAAATGGATGCTTAGATATGGTAGGAATATTAGTCATTATTTAGATTTCTTTGTTGAGGCATGGGTAATTATGGATGGTTTGAGTATAGCCTAGGACAGAGGCTTTAGAAAGCTATTGGTGGAAAATGAATGTGTTGATCTGATTGAGATGATCCAAATTAATAGTCAAGATAAGTGGAGCCCTGCTATTGTCCAAGAAATCAAGTAAATCCTATTGAAAGACTGGTTGGTAAAATTCACTCATTTTAGTAGACGAGTGAACTAGGCAGTTGATTCTATCGAGGCTTGTCATTCTAGGAAGATGTTTGCTTAACAATTCTACATGGCCCTCGGTTGCTGGTTCTTAGCAATTTGGTTGACAATTTGGTAGAAGGTATTAAGTCAATTAGTGGTGTCGAAAAATGCGACTTTGGAACCCTATTTTTGTAAATCGAATCTATAAATGTAAAATAAGAATATTTACAAAAAATATTATAAAAATATATTGAAATTCGGTTACATAGTTTAGCTGAAAAAGTTTAATCTCTATATATTTTAAATTGACAAAAGAGCATTCATAAGCTCTTATAAGACTCAAAAATGATAGAAAAGTTTATTGAGATTAATTAATATTATTAATAGTATAAATATAAAGGGTAAATTGAATTTTAGTTGTTTCAACAACCGATGTGGAATCCCATAGCTAGAATCCAACAATCGGGTGAAATATGGGGTGTTACATTTTACTGTTTATGCATGGTTGAATGTCAAGGTGAATATATGACAATCGTATGAATTGATTCGTTGATATTGATGTTGAATACAAGGATAGCGGACAGAATTGAATAAAATAAAAATAGTATGATTTAATTAGAATATGATATGTGACATGGAAAATGAATTGAAATATATTATATAGTATGAGATATTGTGTGTTAATGATGACTTGAATTGAAATTTTGAATTTGAATGTGAAATTATATATATATGAATTAAATTGAATTGAAATTATTGTTATACGGTAGGATAATGTACAGGGTACGTGTATGAGAACACGATAGATAATTGAGATTGATTACAGTATATGATATGTAACTATGTTGATTACAGTATATGATATGTAAATATGAATGATTACCAAAAGCGTCAGTATTGATCTAACCTGAATTAGGGAAGGCAATGTTGTATTCAGAGATGTCTCACTGAATGGACTGGAATGTGTTTGAAACAAGATGGTAAGGTAATTGTGTATACATCTCGGTGATTGAAGACGTATGAATGCAATTATCTGATGCACAATTTGGAGCTAGCCACTATAATGTTTGCTCTAAAGATCTGAATGCACAATCTATTTGATGAAAAGTGTCATAATTATGCTGATAATAAAAGTCTCAAATATCTCCCCTTCCAAAAGGAGTTAAATCTGAGACATTGTTGTTGGATCTAGTAGCTAAAAGCTTATGGTTGCATAATCGGCTACCATTCTTGGAAAACAAATGTAATGACTAATGTCTTAAGTCAGTAGTCAACATTTGAGCTGAGAGTAATATTTGCTCAATTGAGTATATAGGATGACCACTTGTTAGCGGAACTAAAAATAAATTCTGTTCAAATTAATCAAATAAAATCTTGGAAAAAAATCTGGTTCAAAAATGGTTTTCTTAGATAGAGGAAAAGTAAAATTTTGAAAATTGAGCTAGTTTATGATATTTATAGTAAGAAACTTCTTCCTAAAATAGTACTTGTGTTTTGAGCTAGATGATTCGTAGACATTCCCAGCTTTCAACCAAATGGCTTTCTCCGTTATTCTCAAACAACGAACTACTTCGAGTGTGGGCTCGAACAATTTTGAAAAAAACACATACCTAGAAATAATTTTCTTACTTTTAGTAGGAAATTAAATCTCTTTCTTTAACACCCCAGATCTGGCGGGTCCAAAGTTTCGGCATATAACAGTAAATAGTCTTTCTGGCGTGGTGTTATCCACCCGAGTAATTATTTTGGATATACGTGTGGGCATGTAGTAATGACCGCCTCCGGATGTACCAACACCCAATGTGTGAATACTACAACTAAATATATATATTTGAGGCGGTGTTCGAAAGTATACAAGTCAGGTTGTAATATAGTTTGTTTACAACAAAACCCTTGGTAAGTATATTGAAGATTGTACCCAAAGGATTGGAATTTGGAAAATTTTGCTATTAATCAAATTACCAAAAATAATTATTAATCTTCTCGAGTTACAAATTAGTAGTGTTAATCAAGAAGCAAGATGATAATAATAAACTAAATAAATTGAATTAAATCTAAATCTACTCCTAAGTTCATACTTCTCTTATCCCTTTTTTCAACTACGCGAGGTCCTTTAGCCCAGATCCAAATTTTTTACCTAATTATTTATTGAAGTAGGGTTCTAATCAACCAACTAGTCGATACCCTAATAGGATCTTCAGATCTTCCATTAAAATAACAATTCGGCAAGGACTACTTATCTTTTGACCTCATGGTTTAGAAAGATTCAAGGTTAAGGTGTTCACAAATAGGCCATACCAATTTTGGGTTAATTCCCACCTAGACTTCCTAGGGTCATCAAGTCTAGGGTTTAAGCTCTTCCTCTCACAAACAGCTGATCCGCTAAGAAACTCTATCATTTAATCAATTAATTAAGTTAAAGTAATTGAAACATGCAAAATATGTATAAAGCATAAATTGATTCTACTCTTTACACAAACATTCATCTAACAATGTTAAAGAAAAATTTATAAATAAAAGAATAACGAAAAGAGATTCTCATGGATTTATCAATGAAAGCGTGGCTCCAGAACAATCTTCACTCACGTAAGTCTCACTTTGGAATAAGATCTTCTGATTACAAGAACATAAAATAACCTAAGTAAAACTAAGAACAAAATAAAACCCTAAGTATATTTTTATCTCCCTCCAAATTGTGTGTTTAACCTAATTAAAATGGCCTTTGTATAGGCTCAACTTATAATATTAAAGTTCCTAAATTATCCTTGAAGTCCTTAGAGTTCGATTAGGAAAAATACACCTAATTTCCCTCCAAAACATAATTAAAAAGTGTAAGAATTTTAGGTATGAAAACCTAAATATATACTAAGATGCTCTGCTTTAACTATCAAACAAGCTCAAGTTATGTGTAAAAAGGGTATAAATAATAGTTTAATTCATGGCAAATCACACCCCCGCACTTAACTTGTTGCTTGTCCTCAAGCAAACAAAACACATATAATGGAAAAAGAGAAATAAAAATATTAATACGAAAATGACTTAATTTCTTTATTTAAACAAGTGAAAGTTAGTGAAGATGGATGTAAATAAGCAAACCAATTCTAAACACATAGCATGCAATAAGAAGATGTCCCTTAGATTTTATTATTACTAAGAACATGATTTTCGAATATTAATGGTATAACAATTCTTATTGCACATATAACTTAATCTTGATAGTTCAATGCCTTGAAAATTTTTAAAGTAAATTAGTATTAGTTTACAAATTTACATTACTAACAAATTAGAAATAATTCTCATGACCAAATGTTTAACAATATCACCATTAACATAAATCAATCAGATATGTAGCAGACACAATCATGTGAATAAAAAACATTCATTAATTAAAATTGCTAGCAATTCCGGAAGATTATGCACAAAGAACACTTAAGTCACATTGGTGTTCTAGACTTGTAACGTTCTAAGGCTTAGGATGGTATGAGTTCAAAGAAAGATATGGCTCAAAATGGTTCA
The DNA here is from genome assembly GCF_007990345.1 of Gossypium hirsutum. NCBI lineage: Eukaryota > Viridiplantae > Streptophyta > Magnoliopsida > Malvales > Malvaceae > Gossypium > Gossypium hirsutum. The sequence continues at coordinate 35,357,693 of NC_053444.1, forward strand.
AACACTAGAAATAGTTAGGCACATGACATTATTCCCTCTCTTTCTCTTTAATGTCCCATCCAAGCTCACCACTTTTTTTCTCCCTCTCTTACTTACCTTATCTCTTCATGTAAGAATGTAAAATATAATACTAGCAACTATGGTTGGCTTAACGAGTTTTGGTGCACTGATGATTAAGTTTTCTTACTTTTGTGACTTTTTATTTTGTCACTTCGACATTTTACTCTTTTCTCAATCATAGTGCTTTTGTTTCTGTTCTGTACTTTTTCTTCTCATTTTTACTTTTGACTTTTTCTTGATTCTTCTTTGTTGCACATTTCTGCTTGACCTACAATCATTATATCACATTGCTTCTTCATTTTTCACTCTCTTTTTTGAAACCACCGTGATATATCTACCTAAACCTTTAATATCTATGGCCTAACGTCTACTTCGTAATGCATTCAAGGACCAAGGATAGGGAAGAGTTCAATTTTTATGTGTGGTCTTTGTGTTTCAATATTGTCGGTTCATTAAAAAGGAGTTATCATGCTCAAATAAGGAGACTAGGGATTCATAGTATCAAGATATACTTATTTGAGAATTGGCTATTCAAATAATGCCTTAGGTTATTCCTAAGCATCCCACCATACACAATTTCTTTCATGCTTTGAATTAAAAAAAATGAATAATAATTAACTCAAGCATTCATGTCTCTATGAATATCTATAAGAATTATATCTCATATGGCATCATCAAATATTCTTACTTAAGTACTTCTAATCCATTATGCAATTTAACTAGGTCACCTAATCAATTTCCCTAAAAAATAATTAAATTATCTTATATCAATCAAAACTTTCATGCTTGACTAGAACCATTACATGCTTTATTATATTCAACCACTATTCATTGTATTAATATAATCCAAGCACCATGCAACAATAATAATTTTTTCAATAATTGATCAATGCCAACACACAAATGAAATCATACAAACTAATCCTATGTACTTCCCCCCACACTTTAGAACATACATTGCCCCTTAGTGTAAAATAATTATAGTGCAAACAAGAAAACTTCCCTGATTAGGTCAAGTCCTTGTTGTTATGATAATCTCAAGGTTTGTGTGCTTCAATTAAGCAGAGAGTACCTAAAAAAATTATACGAAAAGAAATATGAAATATAATATAAAGAAAAATAAAAATAAGAAGGCAGAGACGAAGTGTTGATATGTTGATAATGGAAGACAGAACGTCTACAAATATTTGGATGAACTTGGGCCTTTATTGTTGCAATGAGCATTATGTCTAGGATGTCGCAACATCGAGCCTAGTTTTTGATTTCTTCGATTTTTTTCTACTTCTGTCACTCCATGATATCTACACCTGCTATGGAAAAAAACTAAACACAACTAAAATTAATAATAAAATAAATGGATAAATTAAAAAACTGACAAAATTTTAAGCAGGAGATAGAAGTTCTTTAAAAACCAAGACGATCTGTGTTGCCACCATAGAAGAACTTCTAGCTGGTTTGTGACACTTTGTTCTGTCATTTGTTCCTCTATCGATGTTTATGAACCAGCCTCTCTGGTTGATTCTATTGATATTTCCTTATTTTTGACTATCACGACATCCACATTACAAGTCATTTGGTACTCAATCCAAGCCAACCCCAAATTATTTTCCGGGGTATTATTGCCTCGAGCTTCCTTCCTTCTATGTTGCGTGAAGTTTTGGTCACTAAAGTTTTGTTTCCTTTTTCAGATGAGAATGAGTTGAACTCATCGATCTACAGTTATATTTGTTTCTATGTTAATTGGATTGGGGACACCTTCAAGCATGTTTAGTTTATCAACACAGCTTCTAATTTCAAACTCTTGATAATTTCTATTATCTAAGTCTATGCGATTATTGGTAATACAATGATCATCATGGTCAATGTTTAAAACATCATGTACGACCTCTTCCCATGGAGGTAAGGCCTCTGATATCTCTCAAAGCATTGCTATCATTTGTGTCGTCTTATTTGACATTCTTGATAAAATTTTGATTGTTTCGTTGTTAGCTTGGTAGATTTGATCACACTCAGATGGATGTTTATTCGGCTCACGTGCAGGTTCCTCTAGATACTTGCTTTTATCTTTGTGGTCATAACTCTCATATACATCGTAAGGTAACTCGTCCAAATGTTCAGCCATATTGTATTAATTGTTACCACTCTACCAGTTTGTCGAAGCTCCGTTCAACCAAATATGTCCTTCATTATTGTGCCACTCATCATACCAAAAGGACAACTCATTTGACACAGGCCCACTATCATTGTCATCAAATTTATCCATGTGTGCATCTATGTTTAGGGCTAAAGGTTTTGTCGGGATTAATTATTCCACATAACAATATCTCTGGTGGATTAGAAAGAGACTCTATTGGGTATTCGGGCATATCAATCTTTTTGTCATCTAACTAATGCAGAGGTTTATATTAATACCCTTCTTTTTTGTATTCGTTATACAAACTCCATTGATCCATTGAATCTCCATCTAACAAACTTGATTCCACATCATCATATAAATTATCCCACGTCTGGCCTTCATACAAACTATAATCATCATCGATTGCACTCATGAATAAATTTGCTTAATTAATAAAGGAAATAATAAAATAATAAAAATTATGAAAAATAATAAATTAATAAAATTAGCACACTATCTAACTTATTCGTCTTTTGACTAATATGATTTGTGTGAAATTGATTCAATAACAATTATCACCATCGCAATCCTTGATAACGGCACCAACAACTTGACCACCTCCGAACGTACCAATGTCCAAGGTGTGAATACTACAACTAAATATATAGATTTGAGGCGGTGTCCACAAGCATACAGGTCAGGTTGTAATATAGTTTGTTTACAAAGAAACACTTGGTAAGTATTTCGAGGATCGTACCCAAGGGATTGCAGTTTGGAGAAAACTGTTATTAAGCCACATACCAAAAAAAATTACTAATCTAATCGAGTTATGAATTAGTAGTTTTAATCAAGAAGCAAGATGATAATAATAAACTAAATAAATTGAAGTAAATCTAAATCTACTCTTAAGTTCATTGTAACACTACTAACCCATCTTCGTCGCCAAATTAGGGTTACAGAGCATTACCATACAATCGTAAAATGTTTAACATCATAACATTTAAATAAATTAAATATACTATAAACTATTCAATCATATACGTTTTGTCCCTAAATCAAGCCTTCGAGGCCTTAAAAATAGCTTAGAAGTGACTTGGGACTAAATCAAAATAAAGCAGAAGTTTTAAGAAAAAGATGCAAAAAATGTGAAAATTGGGGTCACACGGCCGTGTGACAAAGCTTAGGCTGTGTAACATTCGAACAAGGGACACACGGTCGTGTCCCAATCCATGTCCTCACCTGTGTAACTCACTAAGAAGGGTCACACGATCGTGTCACAGGCCGTATGCCAAGCCGTTTAACTCTCTGAGTTGCCACACACGGTCATGTGCCAGGCTATGTACTAGGCCATGTAACTCACTAACTTGAAACAATAGAATTTTACAAATGACACACAACCGTGTCACCAGGCCATGTGTGTCACACGGCCGTGTGACAGCCCGTGTCCCAAGCCATGTGAACCTAAAAATTTACATAAAATCAAGTCATTTCAAGTCCAATTCATACCTAACCATTCAAACCATTTGGGCACACATTCAAAGGATTCAAACATCATTCAAAGACACATAAACATGCCATTCCAAACATCCTAAATCACCTAATCAATATGTCATTCAAAGGCACCACAATTGTATCAAACATTAAGAATCAAACTAAAGCAATTTGACCATATCTCAAACACACAATCTAGTTCACTTAACTACCATACATGATCATTTGCAAGCCATCAAAACATACTAAAAAAACCTTAATTACAAGCACTTAAAAATGACCAATATGACATAACTTGGTAAGGCACTAAAGTCCACCAAACCAACATAACCTTAAAAGCTTAAACATACCAAAACATACATTACAAGGATCCTATACATGTCATTATTAACCTTGTCCAAAATACACAAAATCTACCAATATGATTGTTGGATAGTGTGATAGGTCTCCGATGAGCTTCCAACCCATCGAGATTCCGATAATCTACAAAACAAAGGAAAGTAACTACGTAAGCAACAAGTGCTTAGTAAGCTCGTATAAACTTAAATATAAGTTACCATTTCATTAATACAATTCATAGCTTAAGCATAAATCATTACCAATGCCATAAGCTTAATATAAGCCTATACAACATTATTAAACTCACAAGTTAGTACACTTGTTCATGATATAAATGAATTCAACCATAAGATAAGTAGATTTCCATATGTAAATACATCATTTAGCTCATAAATCTTTTCATAAGATCATGATTCATTCCATTTGAATACTTACCATTTCATTTCCTTTTCTTACTCGTTGAACCAATTAGATTTTCATTGGATACTCAAGAATGCTCACACATAGTGTGCCTTTCCATATAATCGTAACATTTCCTTTACATCAATGCTTACACAAGCTATGAAATGGGCCTGCTCACACGAGCTCTAGGTCGAAATGTTAGCTACACGATGCTGCTCTCACGAGCTTTGGAGAATCTGCAACAACTGTAGGACCTTGGCCATCGATAGGACATTCAATACTAGCATCCAAGACATGAAATCCCTAATCACATATCATTTGTATCCTAAGAATTCTTAAGGTTCAAATGGGACTCGTTATCCATCAATTCATCATAGCATTGATACACCTAAATTCAAATTCATTGATATTAAAACAACATAGAAAATAGTCAATTTAGCTAACATTAAATTGATTATAGTTCATACGAACTTACCTTCATAACTAGGGTCGTAGTAGAAGAGTCGAGCTAATTTGAAGTTGTAGCTTTTCATCGATTTAAGTCCAATTGTGGTTTATCTTGATCTAAATAAATAATTTCATTCAATTAAGTACTTCTAGGATTCAATTTAATCCATAATTTATATTTATACAAAATTACAAAATTACCCCTACTACTTTGACTTTTCACAATTTAGTTCCTAAGTTCATAACTTAAATATAACTCATTTTAGCCTGAATCCAACTTAACCAATGTTACAAGGGACCTTGAAAGAACCCATTATTACCAACAATTCATAACAAAATCCATGAATTTTTACTTTTATCAATTTAATCCCTATTAACAATTTTATCAAAAATAACTTAACAAAACATGTTTGTTTTACAACCAAAACTAATAATCTACAAACTAACATCAAAACCTATTCAAAAGCATTCATGTTAAGTCCCTCAACCTTTAATATTTTTGCAAATTAACCTTCGGGCTAGCTAGACTAAGCTAAAATGAACTCGAAAACATAAAATCATTAAAAACAGGGCTTGAATTCACTTATATGCAACAAAACAAGCTTGGTCGAACCTAGCCTTATTCTCTAATGGTGGAAACAGTTATGGAATGAAAAAAAACAAGAAAATGATATCTTTTCATCTTTTAATTACTTAACATTTTAACTTAATTATCAATTTACCAAATTAACCTTTCAAAACTATTAAGACTTCATTAAAACCCATCCATAAACATCCACCAAATCTTTAATTGGTATATTTTTCATTCAAGTCCATTAACTTTCCTTTCCATAGCTATTTAGCCCTTTTAACTAATAGAACTAAACGTTTACACCTTTTACGATTTAGTCCTTTTTACTTAATTAACAATTCAAACATCAAAATTTCTTAATGAAATTTTAATACGACCTTAATATAATCTCGTAGACATTAAATAAATATTAAAATAATAACTCACTTGTCAGAATTGTGGTCCTGAACCCACTGTTTCTGACATCACTGAAAACGAGTTGTTACATTCATGTATTGACTTCTCCTATCCCTTGTTTCATCTACGCAACTTCTTTTATCCTAGATCCAATTATTTTACGTAATTAATTACTGAAGTAAGGTTCTAATCAATCAACTAGTTGATACCCTAGCAGGATCTTCTGATCTTCCACTAAAATAATGAGTCGGTAAGGACTACTTATCCTACGACCTCACAGTCTAGACTAATTTGGGGTTAAGGTGTTCACGGATAGGTCATACCAATTTTTGGTTCATTCCCACTTAAATGAATTCCTACGGTCCTTAAGCCTAGGGTTTAAGTTCTTCCTCTCCCAAATAGCTGATCCGCTAAGAAATTGTATCATTCAATCAATTACTTAAGTTAAAGTTATAGAAACATACAAAATACGTATAAAGTATAAATTGATTCTAATCTTTACACAAACATTCACCCAACAATTTTAAAGAAAGATATATAAAGAATAGAATAAGGAAAAGAGATGCCCATGGATTTATCGATGACAACGTGTGTAACACCCCAAACCTAGCCTAGACGTTATGGCCAAATCTAGCGATGTCACATGGAAAGGGATTTGAAGACAAAATTGTCGAGTTTAAAAATCGTTACAATAAGTTAGCTTTTATTTAGTTCAAAAAAAAACTAGTTGATTTGTTTTAAAACTTGTCTCTTAGTGGAAGCTTTTGTAACCAATTAATTTAGGGAAAATCGTTTCTATTTACGAAAAACCTTAGTTTTTAGAAAAAAAACTGTGTTTTGTGGAGTTGCAGTTTTGAAAAAAAAATCCATAAAAAACAGTATAAAGTCCCAAATTTAAAGCTAACCAGTCCATAGTCTAGAAGATACATCAAAAACCCCAAATAAGTAATAAATTCTAGGCATTAACGAAAAAAGTCTAAAATTTACATGTGGCCACCGTTGAGTCCTCCGCTGCACCGACCCATCAAGTCTAGGGATTACCTGTACAGATTAAACAGAGAAAGGGTGAGTTTTCGCAAACCCGGTGTGTAATCCCCATAAAAACATGCATACAGATAATCAACAGAATTCAGTTAGATACAGTCTGGGGCTCGTGCCCATCACAGAATCAATTTGGGCCGTACCTATTCAGATACAGTCTCAGAAATACATTAGGGCCTTGGCCCATATCAGATACAAAATACAGATACAGTAAATCAGAATCCTACCCACCAACCTCTACACACCATGTGGGGATTAAATCAACCTACCCATCCCTACACACCATGTTGTACCGAAATGCGGCACATAATCAGAAGGTTGTAGCTGAGCTGCTAGATAAAAGGCTTAGTAGCCTTTTAGACACTTCCTCCAAATATCATCAACCCACCCTAATGTAATGCAACATAGAAAATATGTCATTCCATTGTGGAATTAATAGTACATACATTCAGCTATCATAAGTCATGCTCGGTATAGAAATCAGACAGACGGATCACACATATAGGGGTCTAAGTAAAGCTTACCAACCCTATAGTAGGTCCACAGTCGACTTGGGCGACCTGTGCAATCTTACAGAACATTTTAGAAAAATGGGCTCACATGCCCATGTGGCCCACTCGGTCTAATTGGTTTTGGCCACGTGATCCATTTTTAATGTAACTCGTGCTAGTTAATTATTCATATTTTTTTTCACTATTTACTTATATGTTCCTTCAAAGTTGTCTACTTGAGTCACTATTACTAAATTATTTATATCTTTACCTACATAATTCTGAATTAAGATCCGCTTGATTTATTTGAAACTAGACTCAAATACCTTTCTACCATAAAATTTTCAAAATTTTTAGTTTAGCCAATAAGTACAGTTAAATCTTCAAACTTACCCCTATTTTGCTATCTGACAGCTTCGTCCCTTCTTTGCTAAAAATTAATTATCTCTTAGTAAAAAATTTGAATGATTTTTCCATTTGTTTCTATTGAAAATAGACTCATTGATAATTTAAAAATGTAAATTTTAACCCCTAATTATTTTTCTTCAATTTTTTATGATTTTCCATAGCCAGAACAGGGGAACCCGAATTCAATCTGACCTTGTCTCACAAAGTTTATTATACCTCACGATTTACAATTCCATTACTTACATCATTTCTTCTTTGAGAAACTAGACTCAATAAGCTTTAATTCCATATTTTTTTGTCCTCTAATTTGATTTCCACAATTTATGGCGATTTTTCAAATTTAGCCTACTACTACTGTCCAAACCGCAAGCAATTTCACCTTTTCGCTGAATCCCTTTTTTTTGCGTTTCGGGTACAAACCTGGTTTTGTTTTGTGCTAAAATAGTCCCCAAGCACTCCAAAACCTATAATCAAGATACTCAACATCAATTTAACAGATTTACAAGCGATTAACAACCAAGAATGAATAGAAACCCAACTTACCACCAACGATAACCCTCTGTTTAACTATTGTTAAGATGAGAACACTGAATTCACTAGTTTGGGCCTCCCCCTACGCCCAAATCGTAGAGAAAAAACATTACCACTTTAGTCGTTAAGAGATCTATGATAGAAATGAAGAGAAACACTTACCGAAACTAAGCGAGCACTAACCGCGTGCGAAAACGAAGGAAAATAAATGCATTAGGGAAAAATCAAGAAGAAAAAGAAGAGAAAGATGGAAAAACTAAGAGAATTTTTTTCAAGAGGAGATGGAGAAGAATAGACGGCAGAATTTTTTTTGGAAAAGAGAGTCTAAATTTGGTTATGGGAAATAAAATAAAATAAAATCCCAATAACCCCCAAAATCCCTTAATCTTCTCCCCTAATTCCCACTACACCTCTACTAATCAGAATCCCCCTATTACACAAATCTATCCCAAAATCTGAGCAAAAAAAATATCCTTGCCTACATAGGGATTCAAACACAAGACCTCCACCATAATAACACACCATTTAACCACCAGACCAGTAGGCCCATTCTGATGTAATTAACCCAACAATCAAATAAAAGCCTAGTAAACAAGATTAATGCCAAATTCATTCAAAATACCAAAATTTTCCCAAGCGAAGGCTTGAACTTGGGACCTCCTAAACACTCCCAGAACATATAACCACTAAAGCTGATAGATATTTGAGTCATATTTTCACAATAACGAAATTAGAAATTTTGGGACTTACAGTGTGGCTCTGAAACAATCTCCACTCATGTAAGTCTAACTTTGGAATAGGATCTTCCAATTACAAGAACATAAAATAACCTAAGTAAAAACTAAGAACGAAATAAAAACCCTAAGTATATATTTTGTCTCTCTCCAAATTGTGTGTTTAACCTGATTACAATGGCCTTTATATAGGCTCAACTAGGACTATTAAAGTGCCTAAATTATGTTTGAATTCCTTAAAGTTCAATTAGGATAAATACACCTAATTTTCTTCTAACACGTAACTAAAATGAGGAGGAATTTTTGGGTTGTGCAAGAGCTTGGTTACAACACAAGCCCACGGTGTTGCAACCAACCATAAGGGGTATGTTGCGACACAGGAGGGTTGTGTCACGACATCGAGGGTAGTTTCACTGTAGAACTTGTTTTTAGCTTCTATCTTCAACATTGAGACATCAGTATCTTGATGTCACGACATAGGCATCAGTTTTGGCCCGAATAAGCATATTTAGCTCCCGACTTGACCAAGAAACTCATGTAACCTTATTTACATATATAAAATGTAATAAAAAATACTAGATAGCATAAATTACTACTTTAAGTATGAAAACCTAAATATATACTAAGATGCTTTGTTTTAACTATCAAACAAGTTAAAGTTATGTGAAAATAGGGTATAAAACATAGTGTAATTCATGGAATATCAAGTAACTGCCACTTGATTTAATAAGAATTTGATTTCATGATACTCTGCTATATTAAGAAGACGTCGGCGTTAAAGGATAAAAAGGAAATATGGAATGAGTATTCACCAAAGGTATAGTACGCCTGGTGTGACAGCCCAAAATTGACCCTAGTCGGGAAGTGGTTTCGGGACCGCTAAACTGAGTCACCGAAATGTTTGAATGTGATATTTATTGTCTAGAATATGTAATTATGAATGTGTGAAAATTTCAAGCTTCGATTTAGTCGATTGCATGTGAATTTAGTCAATAGGACTTATGTGCGACATTTTTGAAATGTGATAGGTCGAAGCATAAGGACCTATTAGTGCATGAAATAAAAAGGGGGGACTTGCATGTCAAATTCCCCCCCTAATTAGTAGTGGCCAGCCATGACAAGCATGGTAGACCAAGTGTGATGGGCAAGACATGTCATAGACATGTTGTGTTGGTGCATCATGGGTGGAAAAAAATAAAATAAGGAGCATGGGCATAAAATAATGAAAGGGAATATGATGAAAAAAAATGTGTGGTTGTTTCCCCCCCCCCATTGCCGTGAGTTAAAGAAAAGAAAAGAGAAAATTTTGTTCATCCTTTTTCATCTTCATTTGGCCAAAAATTCAAAGGAAGGAGGAAGGAGTTCTTGCTTCATGTTTGGTTTGGAAGAGGATTAGGAGGAGGTTTGGCCATACTTGTATCTAGATCAAGGTATGTTTGAGGTTGTGCCATGAGATTCATGCATGTTTTTAGTTGCTAGCTTGAGTTCTAATTAGCCCATGGTTCAAATCTTTGCTATGTCATGGGGATGATATTCGGCCTAGGTAGATTTTGTGTTAATGCCATTGCATGCTAAATATGAAGCTTGTTAATGATGCATGTGATGGTGGATTGATGATTCTTGAAACTTCTTTTTAGCATTTTTGAGTGAGCACATATGTGCATTGGTTGCTAGATGGAGAAGAATCGACTAGCAAGTTGTGTGCTAAGGCCGAATATAATTTTTGTATATTAATGAGTAATGCATGTGTTAAATTGATGGAAAGGGAGAGGATGCTTTACTAGTGTATATATGTGTGTATTAGCCAAGTTTTGAACTTGAAACAAAAGGGTGTTTAGTCAATACAAGTGACCATACTTGTAGAATGTATTAAGTGTTGAAATCGGCCCCAACATAGACATGCATATTCGGCCATAGGAAGGAGATTGGTGTTGCATGTATTCGGTTAGAGGCAAGCATATTGATGCTTTTGTCTTGGCTTAGAAAATTCGGCCAAGGGGGAAAAATTAGCTAAAATGTTGAGTTTGATTCATGATTCCGTACATATGTGACTTTAATGTCTAATGTATAAATATGGGCTAAGTGCCTTGTGTTCCTCTTTTCGATGCTCAAATGATTAAATCAATTTATTTGTTTAATTAAGCTCAAGAGCAAAGGGGAACTAAATCCGATAAAGGGAAGGAAAAAGTGGTCGAATAGCTATCGGAATCGTTCGACAACACCCGAGGTAAGTTCTTGAGTAAAAGAGCTTAAATTATGATTTGATTAGATCATGTTTTAAGCAAATTAAAATCATGCTCTTTGTGGGTGGCTATTGAGCCGAAATTGCAAGAATGATAAGTGTCTTGTGTTTGAGTTTTGCTAACGAAAACGAAATACGAATGTGCCATGATTTATTGTTAAATGTGCATGGTTATTTGAATGATGTTCGGGCTAAGTCCCGAAGGCTTTGTGCTAAGTGACCATATCCGGACTAAGATCCGAAGGCATTTGTGCGAGATACTAATTCCGGGCTAAGCCCGAAGGCATTTGTGCGAGTTACTAAATCCGGGTTCAGTCCCGAAGGCATTTGTGCGAGTTACTATAACCGGGCTATGTCCCGAAGGCATTTGAACGAGTAGCTATATCCGGTTAAATTCCGAAGGTACGTGATTTGGGAATGAATGATCTTGCTGTAAAAATTTCAGTTAATACGCTTGAAACATCCCAACATTGAGGTATGTTTCGTATGTGCTTTGAATTAGTTGAGCCCTTACAAATAAGTATTCGCTCAGTTGATAAACGAGCTACCGGCCTTTGGCTAAGTTGATCTTTTGTGTATGTACATAAGGGTTGGTAATGTGAAACAAGTATGATATTGAAAAATTGTGCATATGAAATTATCCGTTTAGCTACATGAATGCTATACTTTTGTTGTGCTGGAATTCCTTGCTCAAAACTTACTAAGCATAAATTGCTTACTCCGTTTCTTTGATCCTCTGTTTTATAGATTTTGGTTCTCCAGCTATTGGACTCGGGATTTTGAAGTCGAAGTCGCCCACACTATGAAAGCCCCCCCCCTTTTTGGTACAATTTTGGTTGAACTTCGAAATGACATGTATAGGACTACCCGTTTGTTGTGGGTCATGGACACTTTGGACTTGTATAATTTTGGATAGCCATGCGAAAATGGCTTATATATGTTTGAGTATAATGTTATAATCATTTGGTGTGGATATGCTTGACAAGGATTGGCCATGGGAATGGTTAATCACTATCATAAATTGTGCTATTTATGCAAAAAGGGCTAGTTGAATCATGGAAACTATGAAATAGGTAAAGTCTATCTTAAAGGCAGATGCTGACAGCAGCAGTGATGTAGATTTGGAAAATCACTAAAAATAGTAGGAATGGAATTAAATAGTGAATAAATTATGCAAACGAACCTTGATGAATCTATTTTCATAGGAAAGTAATGAAACAATCATACAGACAGTATGTTAAGAGATATTCAGGTTCTCGTGAGACAGGGCCAGAACGGTTTCTGGATTTCCTGTTCCGACTTTGGAAATTCATTATAAATTAACCAGAGACAATTAGGAGTCAAGCCATATATGTATAGATTCCTCTCTGAGTCTAGTTTCTATAGAAACAAACGGCATCAGTATTGAAGCTCTGTACAGGGAAATATCCAAGTCGTAATGCTCAAAGGTCAGTGTAGTCGATCCCTGTAACATGGGAGACTTTGACTAATAAACTGTACTAATTGGCCCAACCAAAAATTCTAGAAAAAAATATGTAGATGGGAATATGAGTCTAGTTTCAGGGAAAATTTACGGAACTGGATTCCGAGTTTCTGAACTCAAGATATGATTTTTAAAGCGACTAGTACGCAGATTGGCAGTGTCTGGGAATTTTTTTTTTAAAAAGTCTGTTAACACCTCGTGTTTGACTCCGGTGACGGTCTCGGGTTCGGGGTGTTACACCTGGTTTGTATCGAATATTGTGCTAGTTGGACTTTAAGTAATATAGATAGAAACAAATTGTATAGTTCAACATGATAAGTATGATGAGGGGAACTTATTTATATATCTTTCAAAAACTGTAGGCTATTAAGAAGGCAAGTTCTAATCTGTATGACACTTGTTAAATTCCATTAAGCAAGTTGAATCATATTTATATATGAGAATGTGTTAGAAAGGGGGTTCTTCTTTCTCTTTCTCTTTCTCTTCCTTAAGTAGAATTTACTGATACTCTTTTTAAGTCTGAATGTATCTATAAACTTGAAATTATATAGGGTTTTTCTGTATATGAGAGTGTGTTAGAAAGGGGGTTCTTCTTTCTCTTTCTCTTTCTCTTCCTTAAGTGGAATTTACTGATACTCTTTTTAAGTCTGAATGTATCTATAAGCTTGAAATTATATAGGGTTTTTCTATATATTTTTACCACCTTTTTACTTAATTATTGTGTTTATCTCGAGTAATTATTACTGAAATGAGTGAGTTTTATTTAATTAGTAATTTTAGACATGAATTAAGAAAGTATGTGAAATTGTGCTTAATTACATTATTTTCATGCATATTTTATATTAATTCATGTTAATTTATTAATGTATGTATTTTTTCACTTTGTAGAAGGTTCATTGAAGGCATGATTTAGATAAATAAAATATGGTCATGCACAAATTATCTATGTGGATGGCAAGACCATGCAATTTTGGGCATAGGGTTAACTACTTGACCCAGTAAAGAAATGTGATAAAAGATGGACATGTCTGCTAAGTTATTGGACTAACAAACCCGTCCAACAAGGGTAATTAAAAGCCCAATTTCGGCACTTGATGTTGGCTGCCCAAATTGTGTTTTAGGTTATTTAATTGAAGGTCCCTGCAATTGGAATATAATCAAAATTCAACCCAACAACTTCATTGTTGAAACCGTCCACTACACAACATTTTTAACTTGAAATTCAAATTCAAATTGAGAAGACTTGGTCATCCCTTTTCCTTGAAGCATGGTCTGCCACATGAGAAAGGGAGAAGGAAATTTAAACCTATTTTTAGTAAACTCAAACCCTTACCTTCACCTATAAATACCTTGCCATTCCTCACTTTTCAATCATCCTTTATTTCTCAACATTCCTCTCTCACTCACTCTAGTTTTCTCTCAATTATTTTTCCCCTTTTTCCCTTGCATAGTCGTCCATCCCCTCTCCCTTCTTCAGCTTCAAAAGCTTTGTCAAAAGTACTCTTTAGCCGACTACCTTCTAAACCCTTAGCAAAAGAAGCTTCAATCGGAACGAGGGAGCGCTTCAATCAAAATAGATCCAAAAGGCTGCTAAACTAAGCAGAGTTGAAAACATCAATCAGAATAGATCCGAAAGGCTACTAAACTGAGTCTACTATTTCCTCTTGATTATCTATTTTAACATGTTTGCTTTGAGTTGTATGCTTTTGACATCAACTATGAAGTTTTAAATCCTATTTGCTAGAATAATTATATTAAGTTAATGAGATTTATTTAATTCATGTTAACATGTTTTGTGCCCCGAACAATCATGTTTTCAATTATTATCATGATACATTTCATTCATACGTGATTGGGTGCACTCAGATTGGCTGAGCGATCCTAACCGGACAACGGCTAGTAAACGCATAATTGAAAAGTGCAATGCTTAATTTAGGTCATTAAAACCGACTAAGTTAAGGTTCATAGTATCTTTAGTTAACTTTATTATATTACATGGTTTTTAGGTTTGTGTAATTAAACTGTTGCAAATGTAAATGTCCCTATGACCTTGCATAAATGTTAGGAAATCCTTAGTCTAATATGATTAGTAACATTCATATTTAACTAAGTAAAAGATCTGAGAGGACTTAATTTGGTGTCTAAAGCCATAAGAGATCGAGTTGGCATGGAAGTAATTCTGAACATGTTAACATGCTGAATGTAAATTGAACTAATTAATATAATTATCCTAGCCCATTTAATATTGATTGTTTTTGTTGCTAAAGCCTTCATTCATACACTTAGGTAAATTGCATTTAGATTAAAAATTGCATTAAGGGAACACTCTTGCATTTAATTAATCTAATCATCACTATCCAAACTTATTGGGTTCTTTACATCAAATTGTTAATTATAATTTTGCAATTAATTGTTTAAGCTTATACAGTCCCTGTGGAGACAATAACTCATTTTTATTTACTTATTACTTGAACGACTACGTACACTTGCGTAAACACGTTACAATCCATTACAAGGCTTTGGTGCCGTTGTTGGGGGTTGTTGCCTTAATCATTCTTTGTGAAATTATTTTTACAGTTTGGTTTTTATTTAATTTTTAACACTACTAATTTAATCTTTATTCTTTATTTTATTTTTCATTTATTTTTTAGGTGTTTATAAGTATAGATTGAATCATTGATCTATTACCCGTAGTCACTGAAATTGAGTGGACTTTTAGACAAAGAAGACGTGAGAGATTTGCTCAAAGACAAGCCGTGTAACACCCCGAACCCGAGACCGACACCGGAGTCGAACACGAGGTGTTAACAGACTTTAAAAATAATTTCCCAGACACTGGCAATCTGCGTACTAGTCGCTTTAAAAATCATATCTTGAGTTCAGAAACTCGGAATCCAGTTCCGTAAATTTTCCCTGAAACTAGACTCATATGCTCATCTACATATTTTTTTCTAGAATTTTTGGTTGGGCCAATTAGTACAGTTTATTAGTCAAAGTCTCCCATGTTACAGGGATCGACTACACTGACCTTTGCGCATTACGACTTGGATATCTCCCTGTACAGGGATTCAATACTGATGTCGTTTGTTTCTATAGAAACTAGACTCAGATAGGAATCTATACATATATGGCTTGACTCCTAATTGTCTCTGGTTAATTTATAATGAATTTCCAAAGTCGGAACAGGAAATCCAGAAACCGTTCTGGACCTGTCTCACAAGAACCTGAATATCTCTTAACATACTGTCCGTATGATTGTTTCGTTACTTTCCTATGAAAATAGATTCATCAAGGTTCGTTTACATAATTTATTCACTATTTAATTCCATTCCTACTATTTTTAGTGATTTTCCAAATCTACATCACTGCTGCTGTCAGCATCTGCCTTTAAGGTAGACTTTACCTATTTCATAGTTTCCATGATTCAACTAGCCCTTTTAGCATAAATAGCACAATTTATGATAGTGATTAACCATTCCCATGGCCAATCCTTGTTAAGCATATCCACACCTCTCAATAACCATATCCATACCAAATGATTATAACATTATACTCAAACATATATAAGCCATTTTCGCATGGCTATCCAAAATTATACAAGTCCAAAGGGTCCATGACCCACAACAAACGGGTAGTCCTATACATGCCATTTCGAAGTTCAACCAAAATTGTACCAAAAAGGGGGGCTTTGATAGTGTGGGCGACTTCGACTTCAAAATCCCGAGTCCGATAGCTGGAGAACCAAAATCTATAAAATAGAGGATCAAAGAAACGGAGTAAGCAATTTATGCTTAGTAAGTTTTGAGCAAGGAATTCCAGCACAACAAAAGTATAGCATTCATGTAGCTAAACGGATAATTTCATATGCACAATTTTTCAATATCATACTTGCTTCACATTACCAACCCTTATGTACATACACAAAAGATCAACTTAGCCAAAGGCCGGTAGCTCGTTTATCAACTGAGCGAATACTTATTTGTAAGGGCTCAACTAATTCAAAGCACATACGAAACATACCTCAATGTTGGGATGTTTCTAGAGTATTTACTGAAATTTTTACAGCAAGATCATTCATTCCCAAACCACGTACCTTCGGAATTTAACCGGATATAGCTACTCGTTCAAACGCCTTCGGGACATAGCCCGGTTATAGTAACTCGCACAATTGCCTTCGGGACTTAACCCGGATTTAGTAACTCGCACAAATGCCTTCGGGCTTAGCCCGGAATTAGTATCTCGTACAAATGCCTTCGGGCTTAGGCCGGAATTAGTATCTCGCACAAATGCCTTCGGATCTTAGTCCGGATATGGTCACTTAGCACAAAGCCTTCGGGACTTAGCCCGGACATCATTCAAATAACCATGCACATTTAACAGTAAATCATGGCACATTCGTATTTCATTTTCGTTAACAAAACTCAAACACAAGACACTTATCACTCTTGCAATTTCGGCTCAATAGCCACACACAAAGAGCATGATTTTAATTTGCTTAAAACATGATCTAATCAAATCATAATTTAAGCTCTTTTTCTCAAGAACTTACCTCGGATGTTGTCGAATGATTCCGATAGCTATTCGACCACTTTTTCCTTCCCTTTATCGGATTTAGATCCCCTTTGCTCTTGAGCTTAATTAGACAAATAAATTGATTTAATCATTTGAGCATCGAAAAGAGGAACACAAGGCACTTAGCCCATATTTATACATTAGACATTAAAGTCACATACATGTGAAATCATGCATCAACTCAACATATTATCCCACACTCCTTTTAGCCGATTGTCTAAGCCAAGATATAAGCATTAATATGCTTGCCTCTAACCGAATACATGCAACGCCAATCCATCTCATGTGGCCGAATATGCATGTCTACGTTGAGGCCAATTATATACTTAGTACCACATATAAATGACATACATTTTACTAACTAATGCATTACATATTACAACTCAATATGCATCCATCATTCACTCCATAACTAAACCATCACTATATATAAACATATACCTTGGGATGACATATATATGTATCATACCAATACACCATGTGCAAATATATATATATGCAAAAGCCGAATCACAAGGTTGATTATAGCCATCTCATATATATTTTTTTTTTCATCCCATACCCGAATGCACAAGTACATTATAATAGCTTCCAACTTAATTCATCATAAATTTCCCCTTTTTTTTGTTTTCATGGCTGAATGCTCCTTCTACACCATTTACCTTCACAAAGCATGAATTTCATCATCCAACTTACAAGCTTACAATCTCATGAAGTTTAACCTCATAGTACCTATCAAACTCTCACTCATTAGCTTCTATCATAAACCTCCAACAACACCAACTAAACATATACTTCGTGGGTCTATGGTAGAGCCAAGAAAGGAACTCATAGATATCAAGATGTAAGCAACTACCATTATTAATCTAAGTTTTGCATGAAACACAATCATCACCCTTATTAATCTTTTATAGCCGAAAACCATACTCACCCCCAAAAATCAAAATTTTAACATGGTTTACAAAAATCACTTGATAACTCACTCAATATCAACTAAAATTTCAAAAGCTAGTACAAACTTCCTTACCTTAATAGTGACCTAAGATGACCGATTGCTTCACTCCCTTCTTCTTCCTTTCAATTCGGCCAAGAAGAACCAAAGAACACAACTTGTTTTTTTTTCTTTCTTCCTTAGAACATTCGGCCAAGAGAAATGAAGAAAGATGGACACTTTTTTTTTGTTTTCTTTCTTACATTCACGGCAATGGAGAGGGGAAGAACAATCATACACATTCTTTCCTTTTTTTCCATTTCTTTATTACCCATACTTCTTATTTTATTGTTCCTAACATACATCACTAACATAACATGTTTGTGACATGTTTCCACTCATAGCATGGCCGGCCACTACTAATTAGGGGTGAATTTGACATGCAAGTCCCCCTTTTTATTCCATGCACTAATAGGTCCTTATGCTTCGACCTATCACATTTCAAAAATGTCGCACATAAGTCCTATTGACTAAATTCACATGCAATCGACTAAATCGAAGCTTGAAATTTTCACACATTCATAATTACATATTCTAGACAATAAATATCACATTCAAACATTTCGGTGACTCGGTTTAGCGGTCCCGAAACCACTTCCCGACTAGGGTCAATTTTGGGCTGTCACAACTCTCCCCCACTTAAGAAATTTTCGTCCCCGAAAATCTTACCGGTAAATAAGTTTGGGTATCGTTCTTTCATCGAGCTCTCGGTTTCCCAAGTAGCTTCCTCGATCCCGTGTTTGAGCCATAACACCTTTACTAGCGGAACCCTTTTGTTTCGCAACTCCTTCACTTCACGAGCTAGGATACGCATCGGTTCTTCTTCATAACTCAAGTCAGATTGAATTTCAACTTCTGAGGGATTAATCACATTTGACGGATCGGATCTATAACGTCGAAGCATCGAAACATGAAAGACATCGTGAATCTTTTCAAGTTCAGGGGGCAAAATCAATCTATACGCAACCGGACCAACTCGTTCGGAGATCTCGTACGGCCCAATGAATCTCGGGCTCAACTTGCCCTTACAGCCAAATCTGAGTACCTTTTTCCAAGGCGAAACTTTAAGAAACACTTTATCTCCCACCTGATATTCAATGTCTTTTCGTTTCAAATCCGCATACGATTTTTGACGATCTGTGGTTGCTTTCAGACTTTCACGGATTACCTTTACTTTCTGTTCGGCATCCTTAATCAAATCAACTCCGAAAATTTTACTTTCACCGAGCTCGGTCCAAAACAATGGTGTACGGCATTTACGACCGTACAAAGCCTCGTAAGGTGCCATCTTAATACTTGATTAAAAACTATTGTTGTAAGCGAATTCAATCAAAGGTAAATACCGTTCCCATGAACTACTGAACTCGAGGATGCAACATCTCAACATATCCTCAAGTATCTGAATTATCCGCTCAGATTGACCATCGGTTTGGGGGTGAAAAGCAGTGCTAAAATGCAGCTTGGTACCCAAAGCTTCTTGCAATTTCCTCCAAAATCGCGAGGTGAGTCTCGGATCTCTATCCGACACGATAGAAATAGGTACCCCGTGTAATCTCACAATCTGAGAAACATACAATTCGGCTAGTTTATCCAATGAAAAATCCGTACGCACGGGGATAAAGTGAGCCGACTTAGTCAGTCTATCAACAACAACCCAAATCGCATCCTTCTTACTTGCTGACAATGGCAGTCCGGACACAAAGTCCATTGTGACTCGATCCCATTTCCACTCGGGTATCATGATCGGCTGAAGTAATCCTAAAGGCACTTGATGTTCCGCTTTCACTTGTTGACATATTAAACATCTCGAAACAAAGTCGGAGATGTCTCATTTCATACCATGCCACCAAAACCAACGTTTCAAATCGTTGTACATTTTCGTACTCCCCGGGTGAATTGACATTCGGCTACAATGGGCTTCGTTCAGAATCATCGAAATGAGTTCCGAATTCCTTGGAACACACAAACGACTTCTGAACCTCAAACAATCATCATCATCAATTTGAAACTCCGATTCCTTGTTCGGAGCACACTCAGCCCGTTTTGCAACCAATTCATCATCAACTTTCTGGGCTTCACGAATTTGATGAATCAATAATGGTTTGGCTTTTAATTCAGCTACTAACACATTGTCGGGTAGAACAGACAAGTGCACATTCATCGCTCGTAAAGCAAACAATGATTTCCGGCTTAAGGCGTCCGCAACCACATTAGCCTTTCCCGGGTGGTAATCAATGACAAGCTCGTAATCTTTCAACAACTTAAGCCAACGTCTTTGTCGCAGATTTAAGTCTCTTTGAGTCATCAAATATTTGAGACTTTTGTGATCCGAAAATACATGGCACTTTTCACCAAATAAGTAATGTCGCCATATTTTTAAAGCAAATACGATGGCAGCTAGTTCAAGATCATGGGTCGGATAATTTTTCTCATGTGGCTTTAATTGTCTCGACGCATAGGCCACCACTCGACCTTCTTGCATCAATACGCAACCCAACCCAAGTAGGGATGCGTCACTATAAATGACAAACTCTTTGCCTGATTCGGGTTGCACTAAAATTGGAGCTTCAGTCAAATAAGTTTTTAGTTGATCAAAACTTTTCTGACATTTCTCCGTCCATTCGAACTTAACATCCTTTTGAAGTAGCTTCGTCATTGGTGTGGCTATCATCGAGAAACCTTTGACAAATCGTCGGTAATAACCGGCGAGCCCCAGGAAGCTCCGAACTTCGGTAATATTTCTTGGAGGCTTCCAGTTAAGTATGGCTGAAATTTTGTTCGGGTCAACTCGAATACCCGATGCGGATACCACGTGACCCAAGAAGCTAACCTCTCTTAACCAGAACTCACACTTACTAAACTTAGCATATAACTGCTTATCCCGCAAAATTTGCAACACTAGTCTCAGGTGCTCAGCATGTTCGGTCTCATCTCTTGAATAGACCAAGATGTCATCAATGAACACAACTACGAACCGATCCAAATATGGTCTGAAGATCTGATTCATCAAATCTATAAATACCGCAGGGGCATTAGTGAGCCCAAACGGCATCACTAAGAATTCGTAGTGACCATATCTCGTTCTGAAGGCAGTTTTGGGTATGTCCGAATCTCGAATTCGCAACTGATAATAGCCCGATCTCAAATCTATTTTTGAGAACACTGAGGCTCCCTTCAGTTGGTCGAACAAATCATCGATACGCGGTAACGGATATTTGTTCTTTATCGTCACTTTATTCAGTTGACGATAGTCAATGCACAACCTCATGGTTCCGTCCTTCTTTTTCACGAATAATACTGGTGCACCCCAAGGTGAGAAACTTGGTCGAGCAAAACCTCTATCCGTCAATTCTTACAACTGAGCTTTCAACTCTTTTAACTCTGTTGGTGCCATACAATATGGAGCCATCGAAATCGGCGTAGTCCCAGGTACAAGCTCAATACCAAACTCTATCTCCCGAACAGGTGGTAAACCCGGTAATTCTTCAGGAAAAACATCCGGGTATTCACAAACCACCGGCACAGATTCGGGTTTCTTTTCTAATTCTTTGTCATCAAGTACATACGCAAGGTATGCTTCGCACCCTTTTCTTACATATTTCTGGGCCAACATTGAGGATATTACAGCTGGCAACCCATCCAAGTCCGTAGACTCAACTCGGATTACTTCGTTATTTGCGCACCTCAATTCAATAGTCTTGCTTTTGCAATTCACAATCGCATCATGCACGGTCAACCAATCCAACCCAAGAATAACATCAAATTCATTAAACGGCAAAAGCATCAAGTCCGCCGGAAAACAGGAACCTCGAATTACTAGGGGACATTTCTTACACACTTTGTCGACAAGCACGTAACGACCCAAGGGATTTGACACCCGAATTACGAACTCAGTAGACTCAATAGGTAAAGTCTTACTGGATGCTAAGGTTTCACATATGTAAGAATGAGTAGAACCGGGGTCAATCAAAGCAATTACATTAGTATCAAAGAGAGTAAAAGTACCGGTAATAACATCAGGCGAAGAAACATCCTCGCGGGCACGTATAGCATAAGCTCTAGCAGGCGCACGAGCCTCGGATCTGGTCGTAGCATCTCTAGATCCTCTCTGACCACCACCAGCATTGCCCGTATTTCCAGATGGTCTATCTCGAGCAGTGGTAGCACCCGGTTTCCCACTCTGATTTACATTCTGTTCAAACAACCTCGGGCAATCTTTAATGAAGTGGTCAACTGATCCACACTTGTAACAGGAGCGGTCAGGGAATCTACAACTCCCCGAATGCCATTTACCGCAATATCGACATTTCGTTCTGTCTCGACGTTCATTCCCAACACTGGCGACCGAAGTGCCTCGTGTACCCACAGGGGGTCGATCACGATCTCGTCTAAAAAGGCCCGAAGTGCCTCTCGACCAGCCCACATCATCTCGAAATTTCTTCGATGCCTGTTGAAGAGACTTTCCCGAAGATCTTTTACGAAACTCTCCAGTTCCCACATCAACTTTTTGTTTTTCTTTTCTAAGCTCTTCGGCTTTACAAGCTCGCTCGACAAGTACTACGAACTCTCGTATTTCAAGAATGCCAACGAACATTTTTATATCTTCATTCAGCCCATCCTCGAAGCGTCTACACATGATAGCCTCGGACGAAACACATTCCCGAGCGTATTTGCTAAGTCTAACAAATTTTCGCTCGTAATCAGTAACCGACATGGAACCTTGCTTAAGCTCAAGAAATTCCTTCCGTTTTTGATCAACAAATCTCTGACTGATATACTTTTTCCGAAACTCAGTTTGGAAAAACTCCCAAGTTACTTGCTCTCGGGGCACAACAGAAGTCAGAGTACTCCACCAATAGTAGGCAAAATCACGTAGCAAGGAGATAGTACACTTTAGGCATTCATCGGGTGTACAAGATAGCTCATCGAGTACCCGGATAGTGTTGTCCAACCAAAATTCAGCTTGTTCGGCATCGTCGCTATCCGTAGCTTTAAATTCAGTAGCCCCATGTTTTCGGATTCTGTCAACTGGGGGCTTATTTGACCTTATTTGGTCAGTTACCGGAGGTATTGTAGGTGCGGGGGTTTTATTAGTCGGGAAGGGAGGTTGTGGAACAGCCGTATTAGTTCGAATGTATTGGTTAAACCAATCATTCATCACGCTATAGAAAGCTTGTCTAGCTTCATCATTCGGGTTACTAGCATTAGGTTGAGAGTTCACCGGCGCTGTCCCTTGTGCCGGAGCAGGCGCTACACTCTCAAGATCATCAGCTACCGCTCGGTCGGGATCGGGATCCATTACTATAAATAAACACATTTGCAAATGTTAGAAATCACCACACTATCAAATAATCACATAAAATGGCATGTATAGCTAGACCCAACGCATTACGGTAGTCCTAGAATCGACTAAACCGTAGCTCTGATACCAATCAAATGTAACACCCCGAACCCGAGACCGACACCGGAGTCGAACACGAGGTGTTAACAGACTTTAAAAATAATTTCCCAGACACTGGCAATCTGCGTACTAGTCGCTTTAAAAATCATATCTTGAGTTCAGAAACTCGGAATCCAGTTCCGTAAATTTTTCCTGAAACTAGACTCATATGCCCATCTACATATATTTTTCTAGAATTTTTGGTTGGGCCAATTAGTACAGTTTATTAGTCAAAGTCTCCCATGTTACAGGGATCGACTACACTGACCTTTGTGCATTACGACTTGGATATCTCCCTGTACAGGGCTTCAATACTGATGCCATTTGTTTCTATAGAAACTAGACTCAGATAGGAATCTATACATATATGGCTTGACTCCTAATTGTCTCTGGTTAATTTATAATGAATTTCCAAAGTCGGAACAGGAAATCCAGAAACCGTTCTGGACCTGTCTCACAAGAACCTGAATATCTCTTAACATACTGTCCGTATGATTGTTTCGTTACTTTCCTATGAAAATAGATTCATCAAGGTTCGTTTACATAATTTATTCACTATTTAATTCCATTCCTACTATTTTTAGTGATTTTCCAAATCTACATCACTGCTGCTGTCAGCATCTGCCTTTAAGGTAGACTTTACCTATTTCATAGTTTCCATGATTCAACTAGCCCTTTTAGCATAAATAGCACAATTTATGATAGTGATTAACCATTCCCATGGCCAATCCTTGTTAAGCATATCCACACCTCTCAATAACCATATCCATACCAAATGATTATAACATTATACTCAAACATATATAAGCCATTTTCGCATGGCTATCCAAAATTATACAAGTCCAAAGGGTCCATGACCCACAACAAACGGGTAGTCCTATACATGCCATTTCGAAGTTCAACCAAAATTGTACCAAAAAGGGGGGGCTTTGATAGTGTGGGCGACTTCGACTTCAAAATCCCGAGTCCGATAGCTGGAGAACCAAAATCTATAAAATAGAGGATCAAAGAAACGGAGTAAGCAATTTATGCTTAGTAAGTTTTGAGCAAGGAATTCCAGCACAACAAAAGTATAGCATTCATGTAGCTAAACGGATAATTTCATATGCACAATTTTTCAATATCATACTTGCTTCACATTACCAACCCTTATGTACATACACAAAAGATCAACTTAGCCAAAGGCCGGTAGCTCGTTTATCAACTGAGCGAATACTTATTTGTAAGGGCTCAACTAATTCAAAGCACATACGAAACATACCTCAATGTTGGGATGTTTCTAGAGTATTTACTGAAATTTTTACAGCAAGATCATTCATTCCCAAACCACGTACCTTCGGAATTTAACCGGATATAGCTACTCATTCAAACGCCTTCGGGACATAGCCCGGTTATAGTAACTCGCACAATTGCCTTCGGGACTTAACCCGGATTTAGTAACTCGCACAAATGCCTTCGGGCTTAGCCCGGAATTAGTATCTCGCACAAATGCCTTCGGGCTTAGCCCGGAATTAGTATCTCGCACAAATGCCTTCGGATCTTAGTCCGGATATGGTCACTTAGCACAAAGCCTTCGGGACTTAGCCCGGACATCATTCAAATAACCATGCACATTTAACAGTAAATCATGGCACATTCGTATTTCATTTTCGTCAACAAAACTCAAACACAAGACACTTATCACTCTTGCAATTTCGGCTCAATAGCCACACACAAAGAGCATGATTTTAATTTGCTTAAAACATGATCTAATCAAATCATAATTTAAGCTCTTTTACTCAAGAACTTACCTCGGATGTTGTCGAATGATTCCGATAGCTATTCGACCACTTTTTCCTTCCCTTTATCGGATTTAGATCCCCTTTGCTCTTGAGCTTAATTAGACAAATAAATTGATTTAATCATTTGAGCATCGAAAAGAGGAACACAAGGCACTTAGCCCATATTTATACATTAGACATTAAAGTCACATACATGTGAAATCATGCATCAACTCAACATATTATCCCACACTCCTTTTAGCCGATTGTCTAAGCCAAGATATAAGCATTAATATGCTTGCCTCTAACCGAATACATGCAACGCCAATCCATCTCATGTGGCTGAATATGCATGTCTACGTTGAGGCCAATTATATACTTAGTACCACATATAAATGACATACATTTTACTAACTAATGCATTACATATTACAACTCAATATGCATCCATCATTCACTCCATAACTAAACCATCACCATATATAAACATATACCTTGGGATGACATATATATGTATCATACCAATACACCATGTGCAAATATATATATATGCAAAAGCCGAATCACAAGGCTGATTATAGCCATCTCATATATATTTTTTTTTCATCCCATACCCGAATGCACAAGTACATTATAATAGCTTCCAACTTAATTCATCATAAATTTCCCCTTTTTTTTTTGTTTTCATGGCCGAATGCTCCTTCTACACCATTTACCTTCACAAAGCATGAATTTCATCATCCAACTTACAAGCTTACAATCTCATGAAGTTTAACCTCATAGTACCTATCAAACTCTCACTCATTAGCTTCTATCATAAACCTCCAACAACACCAACTAAACATATACTTCGTGGGTCTATGGTAGAGCCAAGAAAGGAACTCATAGATATCAAGATGTAAGCAACACCATTATTAATCTAAGTTTTGCATGAAACACAATCATCACCCTTATTAATCTTTTATAGCCGAAAACCATACTCACCCCCAAAAATCAAAATTTTAACATGGTTTACAAAAATCACTTGATAACTCACTCAATATCAACTAAAATTTCAAAAGCTAGTACAAACTTCCTTACCTTAATAGTGACCTAAGATGACCGATTGCTTCACTCCCTTCTTCTTCCTTTCAATTCGGCCAAGAAGAACCAAAGAACACAACTTGTTTTTTTTTCTTTCTTCCTTAGAACATTCGGCCAAGAGCAATGAAGAAAGATGGACACTTTTTTTTTGTTTTCTTTCTTACATTCACGGCAATGGAGAGGGGAAGAACAATCATACACATTCTTTCCTTTTTTTCCATTTCTTTATTACCCATACTCCTTATTTTATTGTTCCTAACATACATCACTAACATAACATGTTTGTGACATGTTTCCACTCATAGCATGGCCGGCCACTACTAATTAGGGGGGAATTTGACATGCAAGTCCCCCCTTTTTATTTCAGGCACTAATAGGTCCTTATGCTTCGACCTATCACATTTCAAAAATGTCGCACATAAGTCCTATTGACTAAATTCACATGCAATCGACTAAATCGAAGCTTGAAATTTTCACACATTCATAATTACATATTCTAGACAATAAATATCTCATTCAAACATTTCGGTGACTCGGTTTAGCGGTCCCGAAACCACTTCCCGACTAGGGTCAATTTTGGGCTGTCACAAGCCGAGATGGACCTTATAAATCAAAATGATGGACAAGGTAATGGAGTCAATCCAGTGCACAACTCAATCCTTATTGTTGATGATAGGGATCATGCCATCAGACAATACACTGTACCATTCTTCAATGAGTTAAATTCAAGAATTAGAAGGCTAGATATTAAGGCACTCTAATTCGAGTTGAAACCAATGATGTTTCAAATGCTCCAAATGGTGGGCCAGTTTAGTGGTATGCCCACGGAAGATCCTTACTTACACCTTCGTTATGTCATGGAGGTAAGTGATTCATTCAAAATAGCTAGTGTGACTGAAAATGCAATGAGGTTAAAATTGTTTCCATTTGACTGAAGATGCACTGAGGTTAAAATTGTTTCCATACTCATTGCGAGAACGAGCACAAGCATGGTTGAATTCATTGCCACCAAGTTCAATATCTACTTGGCAAGAATTAGCAGAAAGGTTTTGGTAAAATATTCTCCACCAAGTAAGAACGCAAAATTGCGTAATGAGATAACAAATTTTCAACAATTGGATAATGAGTCTTTGTATGACGCTTGGGAAATATTCAAGGAATTACTTCATAAGTATCTTCATCATGGGATTCCTCATTATATCCAATTGGAGACATTCTATAACGGTCTCAACACACATACAAGATTAATGGTGGATGCTTCTGTGAATCGTTCAATTTTGTCTAAGTCTTATAGCGAGGCTTACGAGATCATCGAAAGAAACACAAGTAGTAACTACCAATGGCCGACAAATCAAGCAGTTTAAGGAAGACGTGTAGTTGTAGTGCATGAAGTGGACGCGCTGACTTCACTCTTTGCTCAGGTATCTTCTATTTCCACTATGTTAAAACAGTTTACCACTAATGGTTTAAATAATTTTACAGCTCAAACAGCAAGTCTGTATGAGGTAGTTTCTTGCATATACTATGGAAATGGTCATTCTTTCGAGAATTTCCCTTCAAATCCTGAATCAGTATACTACGTAAGGAACCAGTACCAAAATAGAAGTGCACAAGGACCAGAGTCCAACTTCTATAATCCATCGTGGCAGAACCATTTGAACTTTACTTGGAGTAATCAAGGAAATGGACCAAACAACAATCAAATGTAGCATAGACCCAACCAAACCTGAAGTTTTAATCAATAAACCCTAAAACCACCTTAAACTAAATAATCAAACAATTTTGAGGACTTGTTGAAGCCGTACATGGCAAAAAATGATGCCTTGATCCAAAGTCAAGCAGCAACGCTAAAAAATCTGGAAAACCAGATGGGTCAGTTAGCTACTAAGCTTCATAGTAGACTACAAGGAGCCTTTCTGAGCGACACAGAAAATTTGAAAATTTTAGGTAAGGAACATTTCAAAGTGGTAGAGTTACGAAATGGTAATACTTTGGAGCCTAAGAAGGTTGTGGTTGAAGACGAGCCTACTGGAAAGGAGGAAAGTCAACCAACAGTTGAAGTTCCTATAACAGAAAAATTAGATGCTGAAAAATCTGATGAGGCAAACCCTAAACTAGTTAATTTTAAAAAGCTAACACCCTCTT
The DNA here is from genome assembly GCF_007990345.1 of Gossypium hirsutum. NCBI lineage: Eukaryota > Viridiplantae > Streptophyta > Magnoliopsida > Malvales > Malvaceae > Gossypium > Gossypium hirsutum. Next base: position 35,386,436 of record NC_053444.1, read on the forward strand.
TTGCAGATTTACCTCTTCAGAAAAGTTATCTATATCAACCTAGAGTTTCATGTCCTCAAAGACTTTAACAGAAAAAGCAGAAACAAGAGGTACAATTCAAGAAGTTCTTGGATGTTTTAAAGTAACTACATATCAACATATTGTTGGAAGAGGCTTTAGAGCAAATACCCAATTACGTGAAGTTTATGAAGGATATATTGTCCAAGAAGAAACGACTTAGTAAGTATGGGACTGTCACTTTGACGAAGGAGTGTAGTGCATTTTTACAGAACAAGCTACCTCTGAAACTAAAGGATCCTGGAAGCTTTAAGATACCTTGCAACATTGGTGAATCATATTAACGTAAAGCTTTGTGTGACTTAGGAGCAAGCATCAACTTGATGCCCAAATCTATTTTCAAGCTACTAGGAATAGGTGAAGTAAGACCTACTACTATAACACTTCAACTTGCGGATCGATCATTAGTATATCCCAAAAGAAAAATTGAAGATGTTTTGGTAAGAGTCGATAAATTCAATTTTCCTCTTGATTTCATTGTTTTGGATTTTGAAGCAGACAAAGAAGTTCCTATCATCTTAGAGAGACCTTTTCTAGCCACGGAAAGAACGTTGATAGATGTGTAGAAAGGCAAACTCACGATGCGAGTTCAAGACGATAAGGTAACGTTTAACATTCTAAAATCGATGAAGTTTTCTGATTCGATGGAAGAGTATTCAGTAATGGAGGAAGTAGAAACCTTAGTTTCTATGGGAAGCAATTCTGAAGAAGACCCCTATTGGAAAACACCTTAGGGTCTGAACCATTCAAAGATAAAAAAGGTAATGAAGGTTTAGCTTTGACGGAAGCCAATCCGAGGAGTTATATTTAACCATCGCGGTTCAAACCACTAGAGTTGGAAGTTCAGGAATTTACACAACCCAAGTTGTCAATCGAGGCACCGCCTAAACTTGAATTAAAGGTAATTTTGTCTTAAAATACATTTATCTTGGTAATAGTTCTACTTTGCTTGTAATTATTTCAGTGAACGTAACAAAACATCAAGAGGAGCAATTGATTATTGTCTTAAAGAAATTTAATAATGTAATTGGTTGGGCCATAACTGACATGCGAGGTATAAGTCCTTCCTTCTGGATCCATAAAATTATTTTAGAGGAAGGTGAAAATGGTAAGATTGATGGGCAAAGAAGACTTAACCCTATCATGAAAGAAGTGGTCCGGAAGGAGGTGATTAAGTGGTTAGATGTAGGAATTATTTACCCCATCTCGGATAGTTCTTGGGTAAGTCCGGTGCAATGTGTACCCAAGAAAGGTGGGACCACGATCGTTGAAAATGAACAAAATGAGTTAATCTCGATGAGAACTGTCAGGGTTGGAGAATCTATATTAACTACAGAAAGTTAAACAAAGCCTCTAATAAGGATCATTTTCCTTTACCTTTTATGGATCAAATGCTAAACCGACTGGCAGGTAAAAAATTTTATTACTTTTTATATGGATATTCGAGATACAATCAAATACTTGTAGCCCCAAAAGACCAACATAAAACTACTTTTACCTGCCCATATGGTATAGTTGCATTTAGGCAAATGCCTTTCGGCTTATGTAATTCACCTGCCACATTTTAGCAATGTATGATGGTAATTTTAACTAATATGGTTGAAAATTATGTTGAGGTTTTCATGGATGATTTCTCTATTTTTGGTAATACTTACAACATTTGTTTGAATAATTTGGCTAAGGTACTTAAAAGATGCAAAGAGACTAAACCATGTCTTTAACTAGGAAAAATGTCATTTTATGGTTAATTAGGGAATTCTCTTAAGGCACAAAATTTCCAAGAATGGGATCGAAGTGGATAAAGTAAAGATGAACGTAATTGAAGTATTACCAACTCCATTTAGTGTGAAAGGAGTTTGAAGCTTCTTAGGCCATGCTGGTTTTTACCGTAGATTTATAAAAGAATTTTCAAAAATTTCTAAACCTTTACGTATGCTTTTAGAAAAATATGTTTTTTATTTTAACAAAGCATGTTTAGAAGCTTTTGAAAATTTGAAAAATCGGTTAATTTCAACCCCAATAATTATCACACCTGATTAGAACATGTCTTTTGAGTTAATGTGTAATGCAAGTGATTTTGCTCTTTGAGCTGTGATGGGCCAAATGAGGAACAAAGTCTTTCATCCTATCTACTATGTAAGCAAAACATTGATAGGAGCCTAGATCAATTATACGGTAGCTGAAAAAGAATTCTTTGCTATAGTCTTTGCTTTTGACAAGTTTCATTCATATCTTATAGGTACCAAAGTCATAGTATTTACTGACCATGTTGCCATTAAGTACTTACTCACAAATAAAGATGTTAAACCGAGGCTAATTTGATGGATACTTTTGCTCCAAGAATTCGACCTTGAAATCCAAGACAGAAAAGGTATTAAAAATCAAGTAGCCGATCATCTATTAAGGTTGGAACAAAATGAGGTAACTTCTTCACTTGTCCCAATCAATGAGAATTTTCCTAATAAGCATATCTTCGAGGTAAGACAAATCTATGAAACACCTTGGTTTGCTGATTTTACCAATTACTTAGCATGTCGAATAATTCCTTGAGAAATGACTTACCAACAAAGGAAGAAATTCCTTCATGATAGTCGGTACTAATTTTGGGAAGACCCATTTTTTTAAAACAATGTGCAGATAACATAATCAGGAAGTGCATAGCTAGAAGTGAGATTGACAAAATTTTGTACCATTGTCATTCATCTCCGAGTGGGGGACACTTTGGTGGTTCACATACAACAGAAAAGATTTTACAGGCAGGGTTCTTTTGGCCTACATTGTTCAAAGATGCTTATGCATATGTGAGAAATTGCGATAGATGCCAAAGAACCAAAAACATATCAAGAAGGAATGAGATGCCCTTGACAAATATTTTGGAGATAGAACTTTTCGATGTATGAGGCATTGATTTTCTAGGCTCATTTCCTTCTTCATATGGTAATAAGTTTATTTTGGTAGCTGTGGATTATGTATCCAAGTGGGTTGAAGCCGAGGCATACCCAACTAATGACGCTAAGGTAGTCATGTGATTCCAACATAAGCATGTATTACACGGTTTGGGACTCCTAAAGCTATAATTAGCGATAAAGGATCTCACTTTGTAAATAAGTGGCTTAAGTGGTTGCTTGACAAGTATGATAAGAAACATAAGATTCCTATTGTCTATCACCCAGAATCGAATGGGCAAGTTGAAAGGGTGAATCGAGAAATCAAAGGTATACTTGAAAGGGTACTGCGCCCTAACAGAATAGATTGGTCTCGAAGGCTTGATGATGCACTATGGGCCTATCGAACTACTTTTAATACGCCATTAGGAATTACTCCCTATCAGTTAGTTTTTGGAAAGGTATGTCATTTGTCACTTAAATTAGAGAACAAAGCTCACTGGGCTTTGAAACAATTAAATTTTGATCTTAAGTAAGCCGGTGAGAGAAGGATGTTACAAGTTAATGATTTGGAAGAATTGAGGTTATTTTCATATTAGAATGCCAAGATGTGTAAGGAAAAATATAAGAAATTGCATGACAGTCATATTTAACCTCATGAGTTCAAATAATGCCAGAAAGTGTTGTTGTTTAATTCGAGGCTAAGGTTATTTCCTAAAAAGTTAAAATCCCGATGGAAAGGACCTTATACCATCTACAAAGTTTATCCATATGGAGCTATAGAATTGTATGACAACCATGGAGGTACGTTTAAGGTAAATGGTCAACATCTCAAGCACTATTGGGATGGTGAAATTGAGCGAATTAGAACCTCGTTCAAATTAAGAGACCCTTAATCTTTCGTAAACCTACTTTTTAATAAAAAGTTAGAAATTATTTTTTAAAATTAGTGCATTTAATTAATTCTATATAAGGAGATTAGAACTTAAGCAAGACCGTTGTGACCCATCCAACCTTTCCTGTGAATTAATTTAATGTAATCTTTTAAGAAAAAAATTTCGAATTCGTTTTAATCTTTTCTTAGTTTTATTTTTATTTCTCATTTTTATCTTTGTCTTTAATTTTAATTTAGTTTCAATTTTAGCCTTTATTTTTAATTTTAATTTTAGTTTTATTTTTTTAATAAAGGGGTCAATTTGGCCCAAGTACTAATAAGTTTATTTGTTTTTAAGCAATCCAATTTTTAAATAAAGTTTGGGCTCAAGGCCTGAAACAACAAAGAGGAGAAAAATAACACTCTATATGCCATTCATAGGGTTCCCTAAGGCCCTAATTTTTGCCACCATATCATCCTTCCATCTTACTTGTTGCCTAAGCCACTCAAAATTAGCTAAATTTTAGTTACAAGACTACCTTGACATCCAAGTCACTTAAATTAGCTAAAACTTTGCTACAAATTTGCCCTAATTCAGCACTATATAAACCCCTCTCTACCGCCACAATTTTCACAACCCCTCAAGCTATTAGCTTAAAGCCTAAACCACTTATTCTTTTCCCTCTTATCTTTCGGCCTAAATCTCGAAAATTTTCCCTAAAATTCTTTACTTGTTGCAAAACCCTAGTCTTGCAGCCGCAAGCCTTTTCCTGGAGCTACCGCTTCAGCACCGCATCCTATCACCATAGCAAGCTTCGCGCCACCACAAGCTCATCACTACCACAAACCAGTCATCGTCGCAACACCTTGCTCTCATCCTTTGCCGATTGCTTTTTCAATTCTTTTGTCGAAATCTTACTTATTTTTCGGGAAAAATTTCCACATCTTGCAAAAGAACTAGATCTTCCAAAACCTCTACTGAAAATACCATTGTGATTAAAGATGAACAAGTGAAAGAAAGGTTTGATTCAATCTTCAAGAATCAACCTATGATGCCGGAAAAAGGTTTCAACTTGGAAAGCAATGATAAAATGGTTGTGCCTTTGCCAATTCAAAAGACGATTGATGCCCACAATTGGAATTATTTTTGTGATGCATGATCATTGACAGAAGAACAGTTAGTTCGAGAGTTCTATGCTAATCTGACTAGGCCAGATGCTACTAAAGTTCTTGTTCGCAAGAAAAAGGTACCCTTAACTTCTAAGTCCAGTAATGACTTGTTTAACCTACCTAATGTTCAAGAAGATGAATATTGTGCCATAATGACAAATATAAATTGAGATTTTTTTCAACAAGTGCTTAATGTTGTGACAAATCCGGGATCCCAATGGATTATAAGGAAGTATGGTAGTCATTCTTGCCGAAGGGAATATTTAAAGCCCTTGGCTAAGGTATAGTTTTACTTTGTTCGATATAGTTTCATGCCTATCTCACACAGTTCCACCATCTCGATGGAGTGAATTATTTTTTGTATGCAATTATGACAGAAAGGTCTATCAATGTTAGGAATATCATTCTTTAAAGAGATCCATGATTGTGCCAAAAAAAAGACTGGAAGTGCTTACTTTCCATCCTTAATAACTTCACTTTGCTTAAGGGACCAGGTTAAGACAAAAGCAAACCTGAAGGGACCATATGTTCAAGGTTGCATCATAACCCATGATCTTGAAAGGTTAGTGGAGAATATCCATAAGCTAAACCCACCTAAATCAAGTGAACCAACAGAACCAGAAACTGATGAGTCATCGAACGAATCCAAAATGGAACCTGACTTAGTTGATGAGATAGAAGAAGCAGAATCTATGGAAGAACCAAGCAATCCAAAACCGATAAAGTAACTGAAAGTCTTTGAACCAAGAGAAAAGCTGAATGCTGATGAGCCAATTGAACCAAGTGTTGATCCTGAGTTAACTATTCCTAGGCCAACTTCTTCAAATACTGTGAAGAAATCATAAGTGTCAATTATGATGGATATGATAACATTTATGCATAACCAACAATAGACTTATTGGAAATATGCAAAAGTTAGAGATGATTCCGTAAGAACTACTTTTAAAAATATCTCTAACAATTTTGTTCCTGAGTTCCCAAATTATATCTTTGAGTCATGGAAGGAAGATGAGAATGCAAGTGAGGAAGAAACATCAAAGGAGGAATACGAGGAGGATAAGTCAAATAAATAAAAGGAGGGAAATTCTTTTCTTTAGTCTTTATTTCTTTTTAGGTGTTTATTTTTATTTCCTAGTTAGAATTTTTACTTTCACATAATAAAATAGCAAGGATGAATAAGATAAGCTCAATGCCTCTTTAATAGAAGGAAAATAAAGTGATGTGGTAATGGGAATGAACATGTCTAGAATTGGATTGTGAGAAAGACTTGGTACTTAAGCAGTCTTTATGACTCACCTCTCTTGTCTTGCAACCCTACCTAGTGTTCACTTTTCATTCGTTACTTTGTTTTCGCAATGAGAACATTGCCTCTTTTTAAAGGGGGATAAAAGATTTTGCATGAATTTTTAATAAGGGATTTCGCATGAATTTTTAAGTATGTTTCAATCTTTTTACTTAAGTATGCTAAAATAAATGAATGTTCAGAAAAAATTTTTGTTCATAAGTATGTTCAAATGCAAGCATGATTTTTTAATTTTTCTAAGTTATTCATATGTTATCTTGAGTGATAGAATACTTGTATGATATTTAGTCTTATGTAGTATTTTCCATGAAAATTTGATTTTTTTAGAAATAGACATGTATGAAGGTTTAAGTCTTTAGAATTGACTTAGTAACTTTCATGAGGCAAAATCTTAGGCGATATAAGACTCTAATATGATATAGGCATTTCTTTGGATCGCTTGAGCCTTTTAAGCCAACCTTATTAAATTAACCCTTGAAACTTAATTTTTGAGCTTAATGGCCTATTTATTTCAAAGTACCTACATTATAAGCCACATTATCATCTTTTTTATTTTATCCTATTCTTTTGCACCTATCTTAACTAAATTTGTCTTGGTAATCAAAGTTTGAGGAAAGATATGAAAAGATGTACATGTTCTTCACATATTCAAAAAGAAATGAAGAATGTAAGTTTTTCCAAAAGAATAAAAAGAAAATAAAAGATTGCTCAAATACTCAAAAATAAATAGTAAAGTTTTCCCAAAGTCCAAAATAGTTAAGGTTGAGTATGAGCTCAAAATAAGTGTGGGGGTGTTCCAAAGACCCAATTTTTTTAAGGTTGTGACATAAAAAGATGCAAGATAAGTTAGGGTTAAGATGATTGAACCTAAAAATCACTTCTCTTTATCCCTACCTTTAGCCTAGCCCCATTACAACCTAATAAAAGACCTATTGATTGGATGACTATACCAACTACAATAGTGGAGAGGAATTACTAAGTTCAACATATGGAGACACTAAATAAACCCTTGAGATTGCAATGTTTAGTTGATAAAGGAAGCATATTGATTGGTGAATGTTATGTATGATTATGAAAATGCATACAAACTATAATTCATGTTGACATTATGATGTACTTAGTATAAAGTTTGGAAATAATATTTGTATTCGAGCTACTTGTGAATAAAGAGTATTTTTTAGCATGATTTTCTTGAAGCATGATTATGTGCAAAGATTAATGTTCCTTTATCATTTTGCAAAATTGCCTTAGCAAAAACTGTGTTGTGCATTAATATTACTCAGGACGAGCAATGGATTAAGTTTGGGGGCGTGTAAACTCAAAATTATATAGGGTTTTTCTATTTATTTTTACCACCTTTTTACTTAATTATTGTGTTTATCTCGAGTAATTATTATTGAAATGAGTGAATTTTACTTAATTAGTAAGTTTAGGCATGAATTTAGAAAGTATGTGAAATTATGCTTAATTACATGATTTTCATGCATATTTTATATTAATTCATGTTAATTTATTAATGTATGTATTTTTCACTATGTAGGAGGTCCATTGGAGACATGATTTAAATAAATAAAAGATGGCCATGCACAAATTATCCATGTGGACGGCAAGACCATGCAATTTTGGGCATGGGGTTAACTACTTAACCTAGTAAAGAAAGGTGATAAAAGATGGACATGTCTGCTAAGTTATTGGACTAAACCGTCCAACAAGGGGAATTAAAAGCCCAATTTTGGCACTTGATATTGGCTTCCCAAAATTTGTTTTGGGTTATTTAATTGAAGGTCCCTGCAGTTGGAAAATAATCAAAATTCAACCCAACAACTTCCTTGTTGAAATCATCCACTACATAGCTATTTTTAACTTGAAATTCAAATTCAAATTGAGAAGACTTAATCATCCCTTTTCCTTGAAGCATGGCCGGCCACATGAGAGAGGGAGAAGGAAATTTAAACCTATTTTTAGTAAACTCAAACCATTACCTTCACCTATAAATACCTTGACATTCCTCACTTTTCAATCATCCTTTATTTCTCAACATTCCTCTCACACTTACTCTAGTTTTCTCTCAATTCTTTTTCCCCTTTTTCCCTTGCATAGTCGTCCCCTCTCCCTTCTTCAGCCTCAAAATCTTTTTCAAAAGTACTCTTTAGCCGACTACCTTTTAAACCCTTAGCAAAAAAAGCTTCAATCAGAACGGGGGAGTGCTTCAATCAAAATAGATCCGAAAGGTTGCAGAACTAAGCAGAGTTGAAAACATCAGTAAGAATAGATCCGAAAGGCTACTGAACTGATTCTACTCTTTCCTCTTGATTATCTATTTTTACATGTTTTCTTTGAGTTTTATGCTTTTGACATCAACTATGAAGTTTTAAATCTTATTTGTTGTGATAATTATATTAAGTTAATGAGATTTATTTAATTCATGTTAACATGTTTTGTGTGTAACACCCCTTACCCAAGACCGTTGTGAGAGTCAAGCATGAGGAGTTACTTGACTTAACTTAAAAGTTCGGGGCATAAAATTTTACTTTTGAAATTAATTTCACTATTCACAATAAAGCTGTCCACCTGCATAGTAGGTACTAAATTAATTATAACTCAAGCTACAAAACTCAAATTTTAGATCTGTAAATTTTCCCTAAAACTAGACTCATATATCTTTTTACCATAAATTTTTTAGAATTTTTGGTTTAGCCAATTAGTACAGTTTATTAGTTAAATTCTCCCTTGTTTCACTGATCAACTGTCCTGACCTCTCGTCACTAAAATTTAATTATCTCATTGTACAGACTTCATATGGTGTTCTCACTTGTTTCTACAGAAAATAGACTCAATAAAAAATCTAGAAATATAAATTACAACTCATAACTATTTTTTTACAATTTTTAATGATTTTCCAAATTCAGAATAGGGGATTCCGAAAACCACTTTGACCTTGTCTAACTAAAATGCAAATATCTCAGAATACATAATTTCATTGTCTACACTATTATTTTTCTATGAAAATAGACTCAATAATATTTAATTCTATATATCATTCACTCTCTAATTCATTTTATACTATCCTTGGTGATTTTTCAAAGTCACGTCACTACTGCTGTCCCAAAACTGTTTCACTACCAATTTTTACGTTTTCATGATTTCTATACATAATTTATCACCTAGACATTTCTAACAACACACACCTTCATACTTAGCCATTTTAATAACTATTCATCATCAAATATTTACATATCATCTTTTGGTCAAAATTTAAGAATATACAATCAAAATGACTAAGTCCCTATACATGCCATAGCCCAAAACATTTATCATTTTAAAATACCAAGTTGTGGTGGTTGATAGTGTGAACGCTCTCCGACGTCTTCAAGATCCCGACTATGCTTGATAATAATATATGAAAGGAAAAGAAATAAAAGAAGTAAGCATAAAGCTTAGTAAGTTTACAAGTAAATAAATAACAACATTTAACACAAATAATGATATGCAAGTATCATGTTCTTAAGTTTCCTCTTTACTTACTTTCATTTACTTGTTTATTTACTTACCTATTTAGATAACTTAAGATTACAACTTACTCTTCCCTTGCTTAAATATTGGTTCTCACTGATATCATAACATATTCTTAACTCTTATAACTCACCAGAAGTTGCTAATTATACTTTTACTTGAACTTCCATATAATATAATTTGCTTTCTAGCCTGTTGAGCCACATTGGAATAATAAGGATACTTGGGTCTCTTTTCTGATAATAACATGCCAAAGCCATGTCCCAGACATGGTCTTACATGGGATGTTTCATGTACTGCCAATGCTATATCCCAGATATGGTCTTACATGGGAGTTCTCATATCGGTGCCCATGCCATGTCCCAGACATGGTCTTACGGGGGACCTCTCATCTCGGTGCCAACGCCATGTCCCAGCATGGTCTTATATGGGATCTCATTCCCTTAATGTCATGACATTTGTATCTGATACATTCCAAATGTTTCAATAGGGCTTTTATCACTGATTCTCTATCATCTCATACTTAATTCAACATTAGATATTTTCATGAAATAAATACATAACTGCTGGAAAATAGCAGAATTAATAATAATTATTAAAATATTGCATTTATTTATCGTAAACTTACCTCGGTACAAAAATGTGATCAAATCTAACACTTTAGTCCTCAATCTTTTTCTTTCCCCGGTCTAGCTCTAGATTTTGTTCTTCTTGATCTATAATAGAAAATTTAGCTTATTTAATACTCACATTCATCAAAACCGTCCTTAACTCAATTTTGGCAAAATTACAATTTTGCCCCTAAACTTTTGCATATTTACACTTTTCCCCAAAGCTCAGAAATTAAACTTCATCTCTTATTGTTATGTTTTATAACATGCTAAACATTTTTCCCTTGTATGACAACATCAAATTCTTACTCTAACACTTACTTATGAACATTAGGTATTTTTGTCGATTACGTCAATATACTCGTTTTCACTTAAAATCAACTAGCAAAAGTTGTTTAACATAATTCCTATCTTCATACTCTACCATAAGACATCAAAATAAACATATTTCACCTATGGTTATTTTTCCAAATATAAACCCTAGGTTAAATTATTTCTAAAATAAGCTAAATTAATCTATCGAAATTCCAAAAACGTAAAGAACATTAAAAACGGGGCTTGGAATCACTTACTATGAGCTTGAGAAAGTGAAGAAACCCTAGCTATGGCTTCCTTCAAGTTTTGCCAGCAAGCAAGGATGATGAACACAATTTTTACATCTTTTTCCCTTTTAATTCTATTTATTTACTAAATGACTAAAATGCCCTTACTTAAAAAAATCCTATTTCACTTATCTCATGTCCAATTTTTTCCATCACTAACTAATGGTCTAATTACCATATAAGGACCCCTAATTTATAGTTCCATAACAATTAAATACCTTTAACATATAAAACTCAACTTTTGCACTTTTTATAATTTAGTCCTTTTGACTAAATTGAGTGCCCAAACGTCAAAAATTTTGAACGAAATTTTTACAAAATCTTTTCGTGAAATTGTAGGCCATAAAAATATAGTAAAAATAAATTTTTCCTCATCGAATTTGTGGTCCAGAAACCACTGTTCCAATTAGGCCCTAAATCGGGATGTTACATTGTGTCTCAATCAATTATGTTTTCAATTAATATCATAATGCATTTCATTCATACGTGATTGGGTGCACTAAGATTAGCTGAGAGATCCTAACCAAACGACGGCTAGTAGACTCATAATTGAAAAGTGAAATGCTTAATTTAGGTCATTAAAACCGACTAAGTTAAGGTTCATAGTATCTTTAGTTAGCTCTATTATATTGCATGGTTTTTAGGTTTGTGTAATTAAACTGTTGCAAATGTAAATGTCCCTGTGACCTTGCATAAATGCTAAGAAACCCTTAGTCTAATATTATCAGTAAAATTCATATTTAACTAAGTAAAAGATCTTAAAGGTCTTAATTTGGTGTCCAAACTCATAAGAGATTAAGTTGGCATGGAAGTAATTCCGAAAATGTTAGCATGATGAATGTAAATTGAATTAATTAATATTATTATCCTAGCCCATTTAATATTGATTGTTTTTGTTGCTAAAGTCTTCATTCATACACTTAGGTAAATTGCATTTAGATTAAAAATTGCATTAAGGGATCACTCTTGCATTTACTTAATCTAATCATCACTATCCAAATTTATTGTGTTAGTTACATCAAATTGTTAATTATAATTTTGCAATTAATTGTTTAAGCTTATACAGTCCTTGTGGAGACGATAACATATTTTCACTTACTTATTACTTGAACGACTATATACACCTACGTAAACACGTTACAATTCGTTACAGTATCCTACATCAATGATCTAGAGGCTATGGTTCTTTTATGATCAATGGTTATTTCATATCAGGGTAAGTATTTTAGCTCTGCATGTTAAGTTCTGAATGGGTAAATCTGTATTTGGTAATTGAATAGTGAGACTGTAAGTATAAGGTTTCTACATGGGATTGTCAGCGATTGAAATGATAAGTAATTTCTATGTTCATGTAACCCCCTAAACTTAGCCTAGATGTTATGGTCAAATCTCGAATATCACATTGGCCATGTTGATGGCATAAAAAATTGTTTAGCTATTTTCTTTCGACAATCGTCATTTCTTACTTTTAAAATCGGCGTTTTGATTTGCTCAAGAAACAAATTTCTTTGAATATCTTTGGAAGGATATTATCATAAATTGATTAGCTTTGAAAATTCCAAGTTTTGAACATTTGAAAAAAAATCATACTTTGAAAATGTCCCAATAGAAAAACAACCAAATCTTACTTGTTGATTAAAAATCGTAATTTGATACATTCCATAAATTATTGAATAAGTGAATAAATATATTTAAGTTTCGTAAAAACGTATTCTTGAGTTTGAGATAAAATCATTGGGTCAAGATTATAATTATGTTGAAAAAACTCGTTTTTCATACCAAATTGATAAACCCTTTAAATAATTTTTTTTAAAACAAAATCATGCAAAAGTATCCCAAAAATCCAAATTCCAAATCAATGCCCCATGCCACAATTCATAAATAATAAATGAACAGACCCAAAATACCAAATAATAAATAAGTGTAAAATTTTATACGCAAAATATTCGAGTACTCTTCCGTAAGCCAAGCCTATGTCCTAACCTTGTGGATTATCTTAAAAAGTTAGGAATTTGAGGTGGTGAGCTTTTAAAGCCCAGTATGAGTCTTGCTTAAAATATAACGGTGAATAAATCAAATGATTCAGAAAGACAACAAAAAGTACACAAAAAGACCAATTTCACATATATCGATATGCATGGTAATATGAAAGTAGAATTTTTTAGAAATCAATGCATAGTTTTCAGAAAACGTTCCTACCCAACTCCACTACACACCATAAAAGAGTTCTTTGAGAACTTATCCATCCATTAACACATCAATATTGTGGACAAGCTGCCAGATATAGATTATTATGGACAAGCCACCTGAATTGCAGATATACTACAAGATAATATGGTTAAACCATCAGAATTTATAAATTATCAAACGATCTATGAAAGAAAAGGAGAGAAGGATAAGAGTTCTATTACAACTTAAGAATTGAAGAGAAGATAGAAATCGGTGAAATGGTGACAAAAGGTGGTGGTGGTGCGGTAGCGGCACAGCGATGGTACAACGACAGTGCGGTGGTGGTGAAGTGTGGAGGAGGTGTTGAAGAGAGGGGGATGTCTTTATGGTGTCGTGGTGGCAATTTGGTGATGATATGGTGGCCGACGGTGGTGGTATGGTGGAAAAAAGTAAATGGAATGGTGTTTGAATCAGGAGGAAAAGATAGAAAAATGAAATGAAAAACAAATGTGAGTTTAGGAGTGTCTAGGTGCATGGGATGGTATGGCATGGTAAGGGATAGAAAATGGAAACTAGGGGGTCAAAGACATGAAAGGTGGATCAACGGAGTGAAAATGGGGCTATTAGGGGAAGGTTGACTAGACAAATAAGGAAAGGATCTTCCCTTGTACGGCAACTTGGTATGGACAGAACAAGGGGGTTTGAATCATGTTTAATATGCCAAAAATTCTATAAAAAGTATGTGGATAAGGGGAATTGAATCTAGGATCTTTAGGAATTTAATTAGGCTCCTTACCACTAGGCCACTAACTTTTTTGTGCACGAATTGACGAAATTAATAATAAAAATAGGGTGTGACAACTCTACCCTCCTTCAAACTAATTTTTCCTTCGAAATTTACCTTATCAGAACATGTGAGGATATTGTCGTCTTATCGCATCCTCGGGTTCCCAAGTAACTTCGTTTGTCCCATGATTTTGCCATAAGACTTTCACTAGTGGAACCTACTTTTTCCTTAACACCTTGACCTTACGGTCCAAAATCTGAACTGGCTCTTCCTCATAAGACAAATATGGTCTCACCTTGACCTCTTTGATCGGATTCACTTGAGATTGGTCAGATAGATATCACTTTAATATAGAAACGTAGAATACGTGATGAATATGGTCTAGTTTTGAAGGTAGCTACAAATGATAAACCACTGGTCCAACCCTCTTAAGTATCTTGTAAGGTCCAATAAACATCGGGCTCAACTTGCCTTTACAACCAAATTTCAATACTTTCTTCCGCGGTGATACTTTAAGGAAAACTTGATCCCCAACACTGAACTCTATATCTTTCATTCTCAAATGAGTGCAAGATTTCTTTTTATTGGGGGTTGCTCTTAATCGATCCTGAATAAGCTTAATAACATTCTCAATTCCCTATACCAAATTCAGACCCAATACCTTCTTGTCCCCCAACTCAATCTAGTACAAAGGTGCGTCACATTTGCAACCATACAGTAATTCATAAAGGGCCATCTGAATGCTCGACAAAAAACTATTGTTATTCACAAATTCTATTAATGGCAAATGTTCCTCCCAACTGCCACTAAAGTCAGTCACGCAATCGTTCAACATGTCCTCAAGAATTTGGATAACTTGCTCTGACTGCCCATCAGATTGTAGGTGAAGGGTTGTGCTAAATTTCAACCGAGTACCTAGAGCCTTGTGTAACTTCTTTCAAAACCAAGATGTAAATCAAGGATCCCAATTGGAAATGATAGATACCGGTACTTCATGAAATCTCATAATCTCAAAAATATACAATCTTGCTAACTTCTGCAATGAATAATCAATACAGACAGGCAGAAAATGTTCTGACTTAGTCAGTTTATCCACAATTACCCAACTGAATCCTTCTTAGTAGTTGTCAAAGGCAACCCATTAACGAAGTCCATAGTCACACGTTCCCACTTTCACTAAGGAATCTAAATAGGTTGTAATAAACTAGAGGGAAACTGATCTTCAACCTTGACTTGCTGGCACGTCAAACACTTACCCGCAAATTCGGTTACGTCATGCTTAAGACCTAGCCACCAAAACTGCTCTATTAAATC
The DNA here is from genome assembly GCF_007990345.1 of Gossypium hirsutum. Lineage (NCBI taxonomy): Eukaryota > Viridiplantae > Streptophyta > Magnoliopsida > Malvales > Malvaceae > Gossypium > Gossypium hirsutum. The sequence goes on from NC_053444.1 coordinate 35,401,721, forward strand.
TCAATACATCTTATTCCCTCAAGGATGCATAGTGTATGGGCTACTATGCGCTTCCCGAAGAATAGACTATCTCGAATATTGATCATTAGGTACACAGTATCTCCCACAAAAACACAAAACTCCTTAAGAATTAAGTCCAAAATCTATAGTCTTACCCTCCTCAATCTGTCTATATCGAGGTGCAATAGATTGCTTCGACCAAATATCATCCACTAAAGTACGTCTCACTTGCAACGTTGCAAGCAAACCTTTATCACCAGTCAAACTCAACTTAGCAAACATAGTTCTTAGATCAATCATCAACTTCCTACTCAATGCATCAGCCACAATATTTGCCTTTCCCTAACGATACTCAATGGTACAATCATACTCCTTGAACAATTTTATCCATTTCCTCTACCTCAAGTATAGAAAGATTGATGAGGGTAAGACTATAGATTTTGGGCTTAGACATAGGAAGTCTCGAGGCGTAGCCCACAACCTTACCGTCTTGCATCAAAACACAACCAAGACCGGCATGAGATGCATCACTATATACCGCATAGTCTTTCCCAGACTCAAGCAGGATCAAAACAGATGCTAGAGTCAACACAGGCTTAAGTTTTGAGAAGCTTAACATGATGAATAGTTTACTTAGGCTAGATACCCTCATCTGATTTCACGTGACCTAAAAACATCACTTCGTGGAGCCAAAACTCACACTTACTAAGTTTAGCATAGAGCTTTTTCTCATGAAGAATCTGTAGAACAGCTCTCAAGTGCTCATCATGCTTAGTTTCAAACTTGGAGAAGATCAAGATGTTTTTTATGAAGACCACAACAAACTAATCAAGACAGGGCTAAAAAACCTAATTAATTATGTCCATAGAAGAAGTCAGAGCATTCGTGAGATCAAAAGGCATCACTAGGAACTCGTAATGATCATATCGTGTCCTATATGCAGTCTTAGGAACATTTGTCTCCTTCACTTTCAATTGATAATATCCAGACCTTTGATCGATTTTAGAGAACACCAGGACCAATGTCACCACATAGAAACCAGTATCCTCCTTGGCAACCTTCTTTAGGGGATATCGTGAAACCCTTAGTCTGTGTCACGACATTAAAGGAAGACTTGGGTTTTCTTCATTTTGTTCCCTATGTGGCGACATCAAGTTCTCCGTGTTGCAACATAGCAACAAGTATCCATTTAATGCACTTTCTAATGGTCTCCTGCACACTCACAAAGTATGTTAGCTCACCCTTAGGCCTCATTTAGCCCCTAAGGTCAATAAAAGACTTAATTTGCACATTTTATTGAATATAAATAAAACTATGAAAACTTAACTAGAACTTAACGAAAATACTTGTATTTAAGCTCCTTAAATGCAAAAACTACTTTAATCTACTACACTAAATTAAGGCAGATCAAACTCCTCCACACTTAAGTTAGTGCTTGTCCTCAAGCAACATAAATAAAGACAATAAAATGACGACTCTTGAGCAAATATGATACAAGTATTGACTTCAGAGCATATGAGTTAAGCATTTAATACTTACAAACAATCTTAACATGATGAGTAGTTGACTTACCACTTTTGACCACAAACACCTAAGTTCAATATGTTACAAAGTATACAAGTATTAAGGGTCCCACCTGTAAGAATCCATCAATAGATCATACAAGTACTTTAATTATCTGAGAAGAATACAAATAGTTATATATGCATATATTCAGTGTGATGTTCATTCATGTTTGAGGATATTTTAGGTCACATAGGACTTTTCGGCTTGTAATGTTCTAAGGCTTAGGACAGGTATGGCATTCAAAAATAGTAAGCATCAAGAATGGTTACAAACACAAAAATAGTTTGGCACATCGTATTGGTCCCTATTCCTCCCCCTTAGTGACCCTTACCCGCTCACCGCCTTATTTCTCCTTCTCTCGCCTTCTTTGTTGATAACTCTTGAAAAGAGTTATATTTTATGCCTTGGGACCTAGTTAATTACCTATACTTAAGTATATCTAGTTGCATTTTAGGACATTTCATTAATATTTTTAGCATTGCATTAGAACTTGGGCTGTGTTTAAATATTAGGTGTTTTTAATTGCTCGTGGAAGGGTTGTGTTTTGTGGTATTGGTAGGTGAAGGATAAGGAACAAGAAATAAAGGAGTGAGGTTTTTTCGGGGTAAAAGGATGGTCAAATTGCCAGCCAGTATGTCGTGGCAATGCCGGGAAGGTGTCTAGTCAACATTTAGTGCATATCAGTTTCAACTCACTTCTACTTATACCAGAAAATCTGCCTAGAAAATAGGAAAAGATAAATCTTTGGGCTGTTGGAATTATCCTAAAAAAACAAAGCAATTTAAAAAGAAGCAAAGGAGAAAACTTTAGGAGACAGAACTGCGGGTAGAGATCCTTAGGTAAATTAAAAGGTAGCGGCTAAATAAAGACAGAAAGAGGAAAGACACAGGCAAACCTCTCAAAAACCTCAGGACACTGCACAGCTGGAGTGTGGATTGGATAAGCGAACGTTGCCTTCTCGACATTCTTCCAATATTCCTAATTTGTTCCTTCATGAATTACAATGATGAGAACAATGTTTGAGTTGAATTTTATTTGCCAACCTATGAGTTAAATCTCATAGGGTTGGGATTACTTTGATGAAATTTAACTTTCTTTAATGGCTACAGTATAAATCTAAATTATTTTTACTGATTCATTCAATTATTTTATTCTTTAAAATATATGTAAGCAATCCCTAGACATAGTCGACTGTGTAGCATACCTTTAAATTAATCTAAATTCTGAAAAGGTTAGATTAGTTGGACCGTGGTTGAATGATATGGGCAAGTACTTATAGATACTTGTAGTAGACTCTAAACGTAGAGTAGCATTCATATAGAAGGAAAACAATGCAAGGTACCATATTAAAGGCCTAAGACACAGGCAAGGTCACTTGGGGTTTCTGTTTTCAGAAGAAGTAGGCCATGTTAGAACTCTTTTGGGTAGTAGGTAAAGTATTATTTTGCAGAGACATGCTGATAGGAAAAGTAGATTCTTAGTAATCCCGACCTTCCCACTCAACATTGCGTAACCCTTATCTTTGTCGTAGTAGCTTTGTTGTAGCATTCTTAGTTGTTTACTTATTTGTCACATATCATTCACATAGTTATTCTCATAATTGCCATTACATTTCTACTCTTGTTTTGCCATAGCATTTCCAAGTGTTCATTAGTTCCACATATTGTATACATCACCATTCACCACTGCACACTTATCGTTGTTTTTGCCATAACATAGCACTAATTGCATTTTACTATAATAACTTAACCACTTTAGTACCTCAATCTGATTCTTATGGGAACGATACTCACTCATCACTTTACTACTTGATTCGACATGTAAACTTGCACAATTCGTATAACATATTTCACACGCGACACTTGTTTCTCCATATATAAAAAGTCATAGCATAACATAGTAACTATGGCTAGCTTTACGAGTTTTTGTGCACTCATGAACGAGTTTTTCTTTCTTTTTTGACTTTGTCACTTTTCTCTTTTTTAATATATCTCACTCATGAATGCTTTTTCGCTAATTTAGGACCTTTTCTACTTAGACTAATTTCTTTTTTGGATTTTTCTTTTTGTTTTGCTTATTAGGCTAACCTAAAATTCCCATACCACACTAATCTTTCCTATTTCACTCTATTTTTACAAACTCCGCCATGATGTATCTACTTAACCCTCAATACGTATGGCCAGATGTCTATAGTTGTATGGTGCAGGATCAAAGAAAAAGGCCAGATACAAATTGACGTTTTCAGGCTCGGGGCTTGTAATGTGGGTTATCAAGAAGTGTCAACAGGCTCAAAAATTGGTATTAAAAGGTAATATATAAATAGGATAGGTTTTTGGCTCTGGATGTGTTCCAAACAATACCTTAGGTCATCCCTAAATACCCCACCATACACAAAGTTAATCAACCAAACAAATACAAATTGAACCATTTATCATTCGTACTAGTATGCTCGTTTCCTTATTTTTTATACCACTTGGTACAATTGATTGCTTAATGCCTGTTTATAGTGTAACATATAGAACTTAATAGTCTAATAATCTCTTATCATCAGCCAAATTTATTCATAAATACAAGCAACCTATGTACATGCTCCTAACTAATCACTTATATTTCTACAAGCTCAAGCACACCAAAAGACAAGAAATATCAAAGACAAATTTTAAAAACAAATTTCCTATGTTATCCCCCCACACTTTAGTTGACACATTGTCCTTAATGTGTAGCCTATACAAAAGTAAGGAAAGAAGTTACCCGATTGATCGTGGTTGCTCTAATTGCTAATGATAGGTGTTTCCTTTGATCGTGTGAATTTCAAATTGTTTGTGTCTCTTTCGTGTTGGGTTTTTACCTAGAAAACTTAAACAAAACAAACTAAAAATCTACTTATTAATCTGACCCATACAAAGTTTAAATTAAATTCATCAAAAATTAATACAAGTCTTTATAAAATTAAAATAGTTCAATCCTCCTCCTCATCCATTTCCTCACTCCCATCATTCTCTTCATCTTCTCATTCCTCTTTGCTTTCATAAACTTCTTCTTATTGTACCATATTCGTTGGCCCAAACATGTCAGGTGTATAATTGGGGACACGAATTTTATTTGCCTTGCAAATTCTTGGAATATTAGTCTCGACTCTTGCCTCTATTGTATCATCCAATCAAACTTTGGATGACTACTTTTACCGATGTCTTGTTGAGCTCGTGTCAACCTCTATGATAAAGCTGGTCCAGTCGTCACTTCTTGTTGTCGCTTTTTCCAATCCTTTATTTGTTTGGCTTGTAATTTTATTTACTATCGTCGATAATACTTTTGGAAGGTTTCAACGACTACTTAGTGGACGCCATAGGTATGCCCGCCTTTTTGCATAACGTTGTCACTAGGTGGAGAAAGAAGACTCTCACCTTCTAGCTAGCAATGCATCTTCTCATGGTCTGATGAATCCATTTACCGATACACACCTATTTTTCTGTAAAATAGCATAGAGTAACACTGCTCTAAAAGTATTTGCGTTAGAAAATTTTAAAGCAGGTATGATTCTTATGCAAACAAATTGAATCCACATTTTGGCCTCAGAAAACATGATCGCTTGATGAAAGGATACTGGGATATTAGTACCTGCGAGATATTTCGATTCACCTCTACCTTCAGTCAAGAATTTTATAATGTTATCCATATTTATATCTTAAAAATATTCTAGATCAGTTTCATTAATACAATATTTTATATAGTATAGAGCATTATAAAATTCGTAAATAATACGCGGGGTTGCTCTAAACTCTTTCCCTCGCACAAGACCATATCCCACATATAACCTTTAGTGTTTCTAGACTCTTGGTCTCGTAGTGATGCTTAAAATTCTTGAACAACAAGGACCACAACACTCTCTTTAGGGATCGTCCAAAAACGTTCCCACCTATGATATCGCACTAAAGGTCATATTTTCTTACACAAAATCATGGATAGATCAAATCCCTTCTCTTGGATGAATTTTTTTCCTTGAAGTTCATTAAAATATTTTTCAGCATTCGTATTTGGGAAAATAGAGGGATTTTGAACCATCGATCGCTCTGTTTCCATTGTTCACCTAACTTTCCTAGGAGGTATGACATTTCAATCTTAAGCAAACAATTTAATGGAATAGTAAAAAGTTTGAGTTCGGGAAACCTTAACCTTTATTATATAGTCCAAGTTTGTTTGAATTTCTTGCTTTCCCGCGATGTTCTCATTCCTTGTTGCCTTGAATATGGTTGAAGAGTTTGCAAATAATAAATAAATTGTTTAAGAAATTAGGGGTGTAAGGTTTAAGAGGTTTTAAGAGATTTGAGATATTTGAGAGAGTTTGAGGGATTAAGGGGTTAAGAGGTGCTTTAATTGGAAGTAGATATGGTTTTAGGTTATAGAATGGGGTTTTTAAATGTTAAAAATCGGGTTAAATGAAGACTAAGTTTCCAGGTTATGCGAATGGGTCTGGTAAACCCTACAAAAAATTGCAGCGATGTCACGACACAAGGATTCCGTGTCACGACATCCCTGGAAGTACACCGATGTTGCGACATAAGGGTTCCATGTCACGACACATCCACCAGTTTCGATGTCTGAAGGAAACTGTTTGCTATGTAACGACTCATTGGGGCGATGTCGCGACACTAACTCTGTTTTGGCTAAACTTCTAGTTTTAAGGATGTTTCCATTTAGAGATCAACCGACATCAAATAAAAGTCAAAATCTAAACTAGGTGATTTGTTAAATTAGTTAAATATACAATAATTTACAAAAGTTAAGTAGCAATTCAACTAATTTTTAAGTTTTACTGTCGGATGAATTCGACAGTGTCCATTGACTCGAGGACATTAGAAATAAATAACTTTTTACATTGTTCCCCTAACTTCCTCCTATCTTCATCGCTTGATTGATGATCACATTTAAAAGTTTCAGCTCACCATTAATTTTCATAGTTAATTCATTCTTTTCTAAATCAATGGTGGATCTAGAAGTAGCTAAAAAGGGTCTTCTTAATAAGATCGGTATCTCACAATCTTCTTTAAAATCAAGTACCACAAAATCTATGGTGATAATAAAACTTCACACTTTGACTAACACATTTTCCAATACCCCTTTTGAATGTACCGAAGATCTATCAGCCAACTGTAATGTTGTTTGAGTAGTTTTCAGATCCCCTAACTCGAGTTTTTCAAAAATCGATGGAGGTATTAAATTAATACTAGCTTCTAGATCGCATAGAGCTATATTAAAATGAATGCTCCCTATCTTGATGGGAATAGTAAAACTTCCTAGATCTTTCAATTTTCGAGGTGCCTGTCTTGAAATAATCACGCCACAGGAAGCACTTAAAAGTAACTTGTTCTTCTACCTTAATTTTCATACACTTAGTCATCATCTCCTTTAAAAACTTAGCGTATTTGGGAACCTTTTCAATTAACTCAACTAAAGGTAGGTTAACATTTAATATTTTAAACAGGTTTAGGAAACTTACAAATTCATCCTCATCCCACTTTTATTTTTCTTCTAGTCTTGAAGGGAATGGGATTTCTATCTCTGCCTCTAGTGATTACCTCCTTTGATTCTGGCTCATCTTCTGCTTCTAGGGGTACTTCTTGAGGTTCATCAGTCTTCTCCATAATTGTCTCTAGAGTAGTGGTTTCTAGGCTACTCAGTACTTTGCCCAATCGGAGTGTAATTTCTTTCACATACTCCTTACCTTCTCTCCGTGGATTATCTTCCGTGTTGTTGGGAATACCTATACCTATTTGTCTTTTGATGTCACCTATCATGCTCATCAATTGACTCATTTGATACTCAAGTTTAGTCAATGTTTCTATTGAATTGGTGCACTCAAACAACACCTATTTGACATCAGTTCTCATTGACTACATCTTTCCCTCAATTTTGTCTAGTTATTGACCACATGCAGTATGATCAATTGGGTTGACCCTATCCTGGGTTTCTGCAAATAAAGAGGTTGGTAATTAGTATTTTTAACTTGATTTGAATTGTTACCTCCTCATTGGTTTCCTCCCCATATTAGATTTAAGTGATCCCTCCATCCAAGATTATATGTATTCTAATAAAGGTTTCCACCCCTGTTCCCAATGTAGTTTATATTCTCAGCAGGGTTATTGATATAATGGATGAGTGGCTTATCTCTTCCATGCATGGATGGTGTAGAAGCAGATTCAATACGGTTAACTTTATCCACTATTTGTTGATAATTATTGATAAGCTATAATAGTAACATATTTTAATCTTATTCTTGATGCATTTTTGGATGATTAATTATGTAAATTGGTGAATTTGATGCTTCTAATCCTTTAAAATCATGTTTCTATACTTAGGTGAGCATAAGGGAGTGAAAGGAGCGAAAAATAAGCCAAAATCAGACAAAAAGAGCTATTTTTAGGATCCATATAGGCTAGGCATTTCCACACGGGCTGGACACACGCTTGTGTGAGCCACATGGGCTGGCCACACGCCAATGTGCTAGCCCGTGTCGATTTCGCAACCCCCTTCCCAAATACGCAGAAAAACATAATTTTTAGGCTTTTTGAGCATTCTAAAGTCTATAAATACCTATTAGAATAAGACCTAAGGGAGCAATCAGAGAAGATCGGAGAAATCACTCGAAGAATGCCATCGGAATCAACTCGGAAGCAGATTTCCCTTAAGATCAAAGATCTCCATTTAATTTCTTTCGAAACTTTATTAAGTTTCTTTATGTCTTGTGGATATCCTAACTTTGAGATGTTCTTATTTAGGATTATGAACTAAACTCCCTAAATACCTAGGGAGGATGAAACCTATGATGAATCTTATTATTTAATTTCTGCTTTACGCAATAAATACTCGATTATTGTTCTCAATTATGTATGCTTATTTCATGTTTTAATATTTTTGAGATATTAATTCATATTTAATGTACTTATTTTAGTGGAGCAAAAGTCCCTGTTTAAGAGTAGATCTAGCATAATTGAGTGGAGTTGCATGCAATCCTAGAAATAGGATGACATAAATCTACCAGATTAAAGTCAAATCTAATAGGGGAATCCATAGATCGAGTTAATGTGTCGATAGAGGTTTTAGTTAGAAAGAGATTTCAATTAATCAATCTAGAGTCAGTTATTCTTACTCTCGAAAGGGATATTAACATAATTTAGCGATTTCTACGGATCAAGACACAAGTGAATAAATCGTTTAATTCAGATTCATAATAATAGGTGAGTCTAGGTAGATTCTTTCCTTGGTATTGTTTATCTAATTGGTCATCTTCGATTATTTTCCTATTTCATTCTCTGTTGCATTCTTAGTAAATTAGTTTACTTAATTTTAGATTAAAAACAATCTCCCCAATTTATTGGCTAAATAATAGAAAAACAGTAATTACTAGTACTTTTAGTCCTCGTGGATACGATATTCCCTACTCACCATAGCTATATTATTGTTCAATAGGTGCGCTTCCCTTTGTTATATTTATAGTTAGTTTAGTGACCATCAATTATCATCCTCCTAGATAGCTTTGATCGTAACAGGTTTCTGGCCATATGTGAAGCGTTCAATTGGCCACTGCAGCAGTTTAATGCCATTTTCTAAATGATTTCGTACGCATCCTTATACGTTCTGTTCATAAGGGCTCCTCTTACTGCTACGTCTAATCCAGATCGTGCATTTGTATCTAACTTATTATAACATACCTGCAGTCGCATCCACTCAGAAAATTCGTGGTGCATGTATTTTTAATCAATATTTTGAACTGTTCCCATGCTTCATAGAAACTTTCTCCCTCCATTTGTCTAAAAATAACAATCTCTCTTCTTAGTTGCACTACTTTGCTGATTAGGAAAAAATTCTGTAAGAACTTTCCAGCAAGTTCATCTCATGTCGTGATAGATCCTGGTGCCTATGAATCTAATCAGGAAAAAGCATTATCAATTAAGGAGAAAGGGAACAAGCAAAGACGAATAGCGTCATCAATGACCCCGTTATACTTAAAAGTATCATAGAGTTGAAGAAGTCGTTTTAAATGTTGATTAGGGTCCTCTGTTATAGTGCCCCTAAACTGCAAATTGTTCTAGATAATTTGAATCATAGTCGATTTGATTTCAAAATTATTAGCTATAATCGTCAGTCTTGTTATACCTTCTTGAACCATATCCAAACTTGGTAAGGCATAATCCCTTAAAGTTTTTTTGTTCCAAGCCATTTGAATGTTTGCAGGAAGCTGTGGTGCAGGTGGGTTTCCTAAGGCATTATTGTCAGCGTCGTCAAATAATGGATTTTCACATGGTACATTACCTGCAACTAGTAGTGGTGAATCTTGCATCTGCTGCTGTTGTTGCTGTCGATGATTTCTTTGGATTATTCTCTCTAGGTCATAGTTGTTACAATAGGTGTGCCCCTATTGTGAGTTATACACTAAACCTAGAAAGAGGAGATTAGGAACAATAAATGGAATAAAATCATATTTTAACCTACAAATTTCTTAATTATTCCTTTAAAGTGCAATAATTAAAATTAACCTAATAATGTTGCCTCCCCAGCAACGGCACCAACAACTTGACCACCTTTGGATGTACTAACGTCTAGAGTGTGAATACTGCAATAAGAATATAGAAAGACAAAGTAGTATCCATAAGTATACGGTTCGAGTTATAATATAGTTTTACAACGAAGTAGGTGAGTACTCCGAGGATTGTACTCAAGGGAGGCAAGTGCTAGATTAATTTTAGCCTAAACACCAAAAAATCTAATTAGTACTTTCAATTTAGCTATAGTACGAAGAATATAAAATAAAAGATTTTTGGGGTTTTTTATAATAAAAGTAATACATACAAAATAACATAAAAAGATAAAATTCAAGAGATTAAAAAGGAATAATAAATCAAATCTGATTATGGATGATTAGCTCGCTTCGGTAATCTCCATAAATTGTCGTTTCGGGTTTCTTCATTAATCAACTAGTCATACCCTAGCAGAATTTTCCAGTCTTCCACTAACATAACGAGTCAGCACGAACTACTTATCCTCTAACTTTATAGCCGAGACTGGTTAAGGGTTAAGGTGTTTACGGATGGGCAATACCAATTTTAGGTTGATTCCCACTTTAATGACTTCCTAAGATTGTCAAGCCTAGGGTTTGTTTCGCGTTTTCCCTTTCCCAAACAGCCGATCCATTGAGTAACCTTACAAAACAGTTAACAGATCTTACCTCCACTCGCTAATCCCCCATAGAAAGATTAGTTCCTCATGATGTTCATAAACAATATATAATCAATGTAAAGAGAAAGCATGCTAATTAAATTGACAAGATAGAGTAAATGAAAGAGCCTGATTGTATTGAGGTTAAGCGCCAACCCATAGAGTTGAATGATTCCACAATTCAGATCTCTTGAAATCAACTTGAACAACTAAATAAAATTAAAACCTAAGAATGAAAGAAAATACTAAACTAAATTTTACACAGAGAATCTAAGCTAAAGGAATGATGTCACTAACATGTGACAAATGAGCCTATTTATAGCCTTCAGATTGTCGTCGTCCTTAACCCTAGGTTAACTGACATTCTCGAGCTTTAAAGTTTGATTGTGTAGACCAAAACGCCCCTGTTAGTTTCCATCACAGAGTTGATGTCTAGACACACCAGGACATGTGTCGCGACATAGCAACCAATATGCTCCTCTGCAGCCATGTTCAGGGGTATGTCGTGACACCCTCAGTCTGTGTCGTGACATTGAAGGCAAACTTGAGTTTTCTTTATTTTGTTCCCTATGTGGCAATATCAAGTCATCCGTGTTGCGACATAGCGACCAATATTTTTTAGCGCGCCTTCTAATGGTCTCCTGTACACTCACAAAGTACGTTAGCGGACCCTTATGCCTCATTCAGCCCCTAAGGTTAATAAAAGACTCAATTTGCACATTTTATTGAATATAAATAAAACTATGAAAACTTAACTAGAACATAACGAAAATGTTTGTATTCAAGCTCCTTAAATGCGAAAACTAGTTTAATCTGCTATACCAAATTACGACAAATCACTTGGTATTAAGCTCTATATGGCCAATGGTAGAGAACACCTTTATGTTAGTTAGATTTGAGTATGAGAAGATAATTGGGCCAGAATTGATTCAAGAAACGAAAGATGTAGTAAAGCTAATCAGAGGAAGATTGAAAGCGACATTAGATAGGCAAAAGTCTTTATGTTGATCTGAATCGGGAAGTTATTAAATATAATAAGCGTGATAAAATACCCTTGCTAGTCTCTCTGTGGAAAAAGATCTTGCGCTTTGGTCACGACAGTAAGCTAAGACCTAGGTATATCGAGCCATATAAGATTATTGAGAGAATTGGATCGCTTGCTTATTGTCTTGCTCTACATTGAAATTGCAAAAGATGCACGATATGTTTCATGTATATATGCTCCGACGACATCAATCTGATCCTTCTCATATTATATCGGTAGGAACAATTGAAGTTTAGTCTAATCTATTATATGAAGAAAAACTGGTAAAGATCTTGGCTTGAAAAGAAAAAGAGTGGAGAAATAAGGGTGTGCCATCAGTGAAAGTGTTATGGCACAGTCATAGTGCGAAATAAGCTACTTGAGAACCAAAAAAGATGATGAAGTCCTAGTATCCCCACCTCTTTTTAAGTAAATTTTAAGGATGAAATTTCTTAAGTGGGAGAATTGTAATGACCCAAAATTCAGTGGTGTCGAAAAATGCAGTTTTAGAACCCCATTTCCGTAAATATAAAATAAAAATATTTACGAATATAAAAATATATTGAAATTTGGTTAAATAATTTAGTTGAAAAAGTAGTTAATTAAGGCTCAGGGTCTAAATTGTAAAAGTTTAAGCGCTATAGATTTTTAATTGACAAAAGAGCTTTCATAAGCTTGTATAAGACCCGAAAATGATAGAAAATCTTATTGAGATTAATTAATATTATTAATAGCATATATATAAAGGGTAAATTGAATCATAGTTGCTCTTACAATCGATGTGACATCTCGTAACTAGGATTCAATGATCATGTCGGGTATAAGGTGTTACAAATTTAATGTACTTGTCTAAGGCTTTGGCCTTCTCTTAGAATAATAAAAGACATAATGACTTGTTTAACCTTCCAACCTTACATAAAAAGTCATTTTATCCCTCCATTAAAATTTTCACCTTTTTTAGATCTTGAACTTGCATTATTTGTCAAACCACTCCAAAATGGATAGAAAAGTTAACGACCGTTAAGTTTGCTAATGTGGCAGTCAATGTATATGTCATGATAGCAATTAATTGATTTTTTAAAAGTTAAAACATATTAATAAAAATTTTCTATATTTTAATTTTTAATAATTTCAATCATTTTTAATTTTAAAAAATATTTTAATAATTATTTTTGAATTTTTAAAATTTTAAAAAATAATCAACTGCTAATGTGGCATCCACGTGTGTGCCATGTTAACAGACTTTAACTTTTCCATTCATCTTATAGTAATTTGACAAATAATGTAAGTTTAAGAGTTAAAGGCGAAAAATTAAATGCAATGCTAAAATGACTATTTTTTAAATATAAAATTGGGGGTCCAAATAATACATTATGTTTAAAAAAATACTATGTAAATTAGTGTATCCGTGTTGTATCTTTGTATATGTTTTATTCAATAACATTTACTTAAACATATAATATAAAAAAATAATTGTGTTTTAGTTATTTGAGTTTTATCTTAATTGGTATTGACATTGTTGCTAGTGCAGGAAGTTGTGGGTTTGAGTCTGTTGAAGCGCATTAATTATTCTCCTAGTTAAGGGTTGAGGATGAGCTATAAGTAGTTTTATGCATTGTATAAAAAAGAACAGATATGATAAAAACCTATAATGAAATTAAAGTTTAAAAAATAATCGTGATTCATTAATTGTATTTAAAAATGTGATTTTTATTATTCAAAAGAATGTTATTTTTATGAAATTATTTTATTTTTATTAAAAGTTTTATACATATGATGATGAGTCCTAACTTATTAAATAATTTAAATAATTCAATAGCTTAAAAAATATAATAAACCAACAAGTAGGGGTATTTAAATGGTTAACCGAATTGAACTAGTATTAGCTGAATTAACTGAATTTTTGAATCTTTTAATCGTTAATTAAACCGAATTTTTTTCAAAAAAATTAACCGAACCAAAATATTTCAATTAATCGAATTAATCGAAATTTATATTTTTTGGTCAAAACAAGTATAAAACATATCAAAAAATAAATTATAATATTCATTTAACTGAATTATCCAAATTAAAACTACATGTAATTTGTATTATTAATTATTAAGTTCGGTTAATTCGATTAATTACCCGATTTCGAATTGAATTAACCGATAACTGAACTTTCAAAAAAATCATTAATCGACCTTCGTCCAAATTAGATCAATTAATCGACTGATTAACTAAATTAGATTGGTTTGATTGATTAATTTAGTTCTAATCAAAATTTAAACACTCTTACTAAAATTAATCGATTGATTAACTAAATTAAATTGATTTGATTAATTAATTTAGTTTTAATCGAAATTTAAACCCTCATTATAATAAGAAGAATATAAAACTTTTAAGGAAATAATATTAGCTGGAATTTTTAAAACGATACTATTAAAAAATAATTATAAACTTTTAAGTATAAACTGTAAAATTTACTTGTAAAAGATAAAAATATTATAATGAAAAGATGTACCAAACATATCTATCTTAGAAAATGATATAATAAGAGTTTAGTGAACGTTTCCTCCAATAATTGCTTTGATTTTCTTAAGCTTAGGGAAATTGAAGTGACAATAAAACTTAAGACAATCTTAAAATCAAAACCAAATCTTAAGTCAGATATATTTGTAAAATTAAAATTTTAAAAAGAAAAATAAAAAATGAGTTGTCGTCCAAATCAGGGTTACAACAGAGGCCAACTATCACTGCCGAATTAGATTTAGGAATCTAGACCCTGTCCCCATCTATATTTGCAGAAGTACCGTATTGACCCTAAACAGTACCCAGAATGCCCAGAATTTTATCTCAGCTTTTACGTGTCATTTTGGGATAGGTTCCATTCGTAAAGTGTATAGGCGGGCGTAGAGAGTATCGAGCACACAGGATTTAAACTCGTCCAGAAACTACGAGTGTCGCGCACAGACACAAGCGCGGGGGTAGCGCGTGAAAGGCGGATATCCCAAAACGGCAAAACCCGGTTTTGGGAGGTAGTGGGTCCCACACTGCATTAAGCTCTTGATTTCCTCTTTATATTAATTAAATATCATATTTACGGGGAAGACAAAGGGAGAAAAAAGAAGAGGAAGAAAATACCATCAAAATTGAAAATTAAAGGGAAAAAAAGACAGAGAGAATGAGAGATCGCTACAGTCTTCATTAGGGTTTATAAGATCGAGAGTTTTTTTCCTTTTCATTTGATATTAAACAAAGGATTAACGAGTTTGACTATTGATTTTCTCTCCCTTTTTCTTTGTAAAGTCAGCTTGCAGTATCTTCACAGCTTCCAACGATCCAACCACCATTATAATTAGTAGTGATTTTTTTTGGGGTTCTTTTAATCTAAAATAAAGAAAAAGAAAAGCTTTCATATATTTTATTATATACTTTGTCCTTTTTACTTCTTTGTACAGATCCCAACAGTTAAATAGAGAGAGAGAGAAGGATCTGATAACCTGTATCTGTTCCACTCTGTTCAAAAACACTGACCTTTGCCCACTGTCAAAATAAAAATAAAAAAGGTACTAGCTTTTTCTGGGTTTGGGTTCTTGTTTTTGTGCATTTATTTCTTACAGCCTGTTTATTTTCTTTACTTGCACTGGAAGATAGAGAGAGGGGAAAAAAAAGAGAAAGAGGTCAACTGGGTTTTTTCATGCCTTTGATTCTGGTTATTGCTACGTCATATGGTGTTTGAATAGTGTGAATGTGAAAGAGATAAGCTTTGCCTTTTTGTGTTTTTGGTTTTGCTTTTTCCTTTTCTCTGTGGGTCCTTTTCAATTTTGTCAAATATGCTGACAAACAATTGGTCAAGCATGATGCTGTGAAAATTTAGGGTTTTCATATTTGTCAGTGTTTCCATGGAGTTTTTTCAGGGATTTCCCTGGCTGAGACGCTGGACTTAGGTAAAGACATAAAAGAGAAGGTGTGAACTCGTTGTTTCTTATTATTATTATTACAAGATTAAAAGGTGGTCTCTCTTGTCCTGTTCCTCCACTGTTTTCTCTCTCTTAAACTGACTTTTTTTGAGAGAGAGAACGATATATTAGTTTTTTAGAGCAAGAGAGAGAGGTGTCATGCATGGGCGTTGACAAGGTAGACAGCCTTGTCATTCTGTATTTGTTGAGATGAAATTGTCAAAAAGGTTTTAGACTTTAGCTCAATCTGGGTATTGTTTTGTAAGGTCAAATTAATGGATAAGAAAGCGAAACAAAACTGAAGCACAACCTTGTGAAAGTGATAGTGACCGTTTCAATCAACATAGAAAAACAGACGCCATGAAATAATAGAGGGAGTGTGAGATTAAAAATAATTGGTTTCTGTCTCTTTTTTCCTAATTTAATGAGTTTTGGGGGTTTGATCAAGAGTAGTAGCAGCAGTGACAGTGGTAGTTCGGGTGCAAGGGTGGTTGTGGCTGATTTTGTTCCACAAAACAGCATGCTAAGTTATGCCATTGTTGAGCCACCTCTTCTCACCCAACATATTCCCATATCTATGCTAAGCTCTCCCTCACTTTCTCTCTCATATGTACTGTCTCATCTCCCTCCCCCTCCCCCCCCATCTCTCTCTCTCTTTCTCTCTCTCTCTCTCTAGTGCATTGTCCTTCAATTAATTTATTACCTACTTTTTTTTTCTGAGCTTTGCTGTGTGCTTGTTATTATTTTTAAGATGGGTCATTTATTAGGGGGACTTGGTTTTGGTGCAGAAAAGAATGGATGGTCATGGTGAGATGGGGCTGATTGGGGAAAACTTTGATCCGGGTTTTGTTGGGAGGATGAAGGAAGACGGATACGAGATTAGGTCTGAAAGTGATAATTTTGATGTTGCTTCCGGTGATGATCAGGATGCTGCTGCCGATGGACCGTCTAAGAAGAAGAAGTACCACAGGCACACTCCACGTCAAATACAAGAGCTTGAATCGTATGCTTACTTACATTTCACTTCAGCCTAAGGAATTCTTTTTCTCTTTATTTTTAATTTATGGATTTGCTTATTGAAGTTTATCTCTCTCTTCTCTAGTTTCTTCAAGGAGTGTCCTCATCCTGATGAAAAACAAAGAATGGAACTTAGCAGGAGGCTAGGCTTAGAGGGCAAGCAAATAAAGTTTTGGTTTCAAAACAGGAGAACCCAGATGAAGGTAAGTTGGTAATCTATTTTGATTTTTGTTTATTGAATTTTAAACTTGAGTTTGAGATTGCTAATGATGAAAATTTATTCTTTTAACCAGACCCAATTGGAACGCCATGAAAATGTAATTCTTAGGCAAGAGAATGATAAACTCCGAGCCGAAAATGATTTGTTGAAGCAGGCCATGACAACCCCAATATGCAACAGTTGTGGTGGTCCGGCAGTACCCGGTGAAATATCTTACGAGCAGCACCAACTTAGGATTGAGAATGCTCGATTAAAAGATGAACTAACCCGGATATGTGCTTTAACAAACAAGTTCTTGGGCAGGCCTCTCTCATCCTCTGGTAGTCCTATTCCTCCTCACGGCTTAAACTCCAATTTGGAGCTTGCAGTTGGAAGGAATGGTTTTGGTGGCCTGAACAATGCAGGAACGTCCTTGCCAATGGGATTTGAGTTTGGTGATGGGTCTATGATGCCCATAGTGAAACCTATGGTCAATGAAATGCAGTATGACAGGTCAGCCTTTGTAGATGTTGCTTTGTCAGCTATGGATGAATTAATGAAGATGGCGCAGATGGATAATCCTCTTTGGATTAAAGGTTTGGGTGGTGGGATGGAATCCTTGAATGTTGAGGAGTACAAGAGGAATTTCTCCTCTTGCATTGGCATGAAACCGAGCAGCTACGCAACTGAGGCTACAAAGGCAACTGGACTGGTTTACCTTCGTGGCTTGGCTCTTGTGGAGGCACTGATGGATGCGGTATGCCACCTGGTCACTTGTTGTGGGGCCTTTGTTATTCCATTGAACTTTCTATCAGTAGTTGGGATTAGTTTGCTTGTTTTGTCCTTTTGATGCTATCCTTTTTAGACTTTGATGAAGATATTTTTTGCAGATGATTATTGTTGGTGCTTTTTTCTGCTTATTTGTTAGGTTACCTTTACGTTATATATTATGCTGGTTAAACTATTTTCAGTTCTGGTGGAGATGGTTCTTTTGGTTGCCGCAAATGGTTGATCATTGATTTTATTGATTGAATCTTAAAAGTATTTGAATGGTTGTTTTACAAACTCTTTTTCTTTTACTTTTATTAATAGAATCGTTGGGTAGAAATGTTTCCGTGCATGATTTCTAGAGCAGCAACCATTGATGTGTTATCCAGTGGCACGGGTGTAACCAGAGACAATGAGTTGCAAGTGGTATATTTCTCTGCCATCTGTCTTTACTTATTTTGCTGCTTAGCTGGGCTTTATAAGAAAGCATATTTTGCAGATGGACGCTGAATTTCAAGTGCTTTCACCTCTGGTTCCTGTCCGTCAAGTGAGATTCATCCGGTTTTGTAAGCAGCATTCTGAGGGTGTATGGGCTGTGGTTGATGTTTCAATTGATCCCAGCCAAGATGCTACAGATACACAGATGTTTCCAAACTGCAGGAGGCTTCCCTCTGGCTGTGTTATCCAAGATGTGGATACTAAGTGCTCCAAGGTATTGCTAATCTGAATTTTATTTTCCTCTCTTCTAAAAAATGAAATGTGTACTCAATATTTTTATGCTCATTGAGCTATAACCGCAGTTTAAGGGCATTTAACGAGGTTGTTGTAAATACAATTTCTGAGTTCGGTTTGGACTAGATGAACGCTAAATAATTTGCACCTGGACTTCAGTCTCGATCCTCCTTGACTTGTGCTTTGCTCAATTTTTGTCCTTTTATAACTCACCGGTTTTCCCTCCTCTGAGGTAGCTAATAAGATAGAGCAGGACTTCAATGAAGCTTTAATTATTATTTTGCTGAAGGTCTTACATGTTTTAATCATTTTAAATCTCAAGTTTCAAAGCAAAGGTATCTTATCTATATACTAAATTAGTTAAACTGTTAGTTGAGCAAATTGAGGTTATAGTCAGCTTGCTTTTAGTATAATCTTGTGTGCCTTAATTCTATATTTTATATGCAGGCAATTCCTTGGAAAGTTCAATCATGGTTCTATAAATTATATTTTGATGTTTCTATTCCTATCTATCCACTTTTAATGTCTTTAACTGTCCACGAGGTGATTACCTGGATCCAGTCATTATCTTGTAATTTTTAGGGCCTGTGTAATGCGTCTCTCTTTTTGGATTATTTTATTAATGTCACATTTTAGCTTAATTTAAACTTTGACAGAAAATCTTGATTCAAGATATGTGCTTCTAATTTCTTATTATGTGGACTTTGTGTCCCATTTTACCAGGACCACCCTGATTTGATTTCTTTTCCTCTCGTACTTAGTATCATGGTATATTTGGTCTTAGTTATAGAAAAGCTTTCAAAGTCGATATTAAGGGAGCCAACTAATCTGATGCTTTTCTCAAATTTGGGATTAGTGGAGCCAACTTATCTGATGCTTTTCTGTTTCTTTTTTCTGCCATAAGTTTATAACTGCTTTCGTATTGAACTCTTGATTATTGGTTTGATATTAGTTGTGACCAAGATTCTTACAAGTATTTAAATGCCAGATTACATGGGTTGAACACTCGGAGTATGATGACAGTGCTGTCCACCATCTCTTACAGCCGTTACTCAGTTCAGGTTTTGGCTTTGGTGCACACAGGTGGCTCGCCACTCTCCAAAGGCAGTGTGACTGCATGGCAATACTTATGTCACAAGACATCCCTGGTGAAAATAATACAGGTTCCTTTAGCATGTACATTCTTTCATCCTTGAGAAGAATATGGACTCCCTTGTCTAATACACTATTTGTGCCATAGGAATAACTCCAGCTGGGAGGAAAAGCATGATAAAGCTTGCACAGCGCATGACTTATAACTTCTGCGCTGGAGTTTGTGCATCGAGCATTCATAAATGGGACAAGCTTAGTGTTGGTAATGTTGGCGAAGATGTCAGGGTGATGACCCGGAAGAATATAAATGATCCTGGTGAGCCACACGGGGTTGTGTTGAGTGCTGCTACTTCTGTTTGGATGCCAGTAACTCAAGAACGGCTGTTTGATTTCTTGCGGGATGAACGGATGCGAAGCGAGTGGGACATTTTGTCCAATGGTGGGCCAATGCAAGAGATGGTGCATGTTGCCAAGGGAATGGGTCATGGTAACTGTGTCTCTCTCCTTCGTGGCAGCGTAAGTGTTTTACTACCTAGACTTGTTAAGACATATGCTGCAGATATCTTTGATTTTCTGTTATCCAATTCCGTCCCCCCTTTTTTGTAGTTTACCTGTGTATTTTTTGTGTTGGGTTTTATGGCTCCTTTTCATGCACGTTTGCAGGCCATTAATGCAAATGAGAACAACATGCTAATTTTACAAGAAACATGGAGTGATGCCTCTGGTGCATTAGTAGTTTACGCACCTGTTGACATATCATCAATGAGTGTGGTGATGAATGGTGGGGATTCAGCATATGTGGCACTCTTGCCATCCGGATTTGCAATTCTTCCTGGTATTTCACCAAGTTATCACGGTGGGCGAAGCGAGTCCAATGGAGCACTGGTGAAACCTGAAATTGATGGAAGCATAGTCAGTGGATGCCTACTTACTGTTGGTTTTCAGATTTTGGTCAATAACGTTCCTACTGCTAAACTAACAGTGGAGTCGGTGGAAACTGTGAACAATCTCATCTCCTGCACTATTCAAAAAATCAAAGCTGCCTTAACAGTAACATAGCAGGAGCAGCTGAGGTATATTTAATTTTATATTTATGTTTTTTTTTTGGTGAAAAGAAAAAACAGCAGATAGATAATGAGGTGGAGATGATAGTTGGCGAAAAGTAGGGTTATAAGTCAAGAACGAACCACTCGCAGAGGGTTTTTGTTTCCCGTGGATCTTAAACAGCAAACATGTTAGGTGTATATAAAGCCAGGGGGATTCTGGTTCGGGCATTGACTTGGCCGACCTGTGAGGTGGTCTAAGTGGGTAAAAACATGTTTTTTTTTTTTTGTGGGTTAATTAGTCAAGTTATAGAGAAGCACAATTGCAAGACTGGTGTTTTGATTTTTGTGTTTTAAATGATGATCAAAGTCAAGGTTCAGCTGTTTTTACTTTTGTTTTGTGAACAGTGTTTTTAATATAGTTTTCTTTTTAAATCTGGATACTCAACATCTGCTATCGTTGTTTGGTTATTATTATCTCCATCTTTTCATCACATGCTTTGTGTAATTTAGTCTTCTTTCTGGGGTAATTTTATCTATAGTTATACCCAACTATTTGTTTTGTAGGAAAAATAATTAATCTTCATGGATTTCAAATGTATAGAAAGAAAATATTATGTGAAACTCAAAGCTCAACACACAGAAGTGATTGAAATACCTTTTCTAGAGAGATATCTCTATTAAATTTTATAATAGTTAGATTTAGCATTCGATGTTTATATTTTTTTATCAATTTAATTTATATATTTTTTTAATTAAATTTGGTTTTTAACCTTTTAATTCATCAATTTTTTAAGAGTTAAATTGTTGTTTTTAACTGAAATATTTTTTCTTTTTTAAACATGTCATGTTATTTTTTAAAAAATTTTAAGTTTTAAATTTTAAATATTAATGTTTTTTAATTTTTAAATTTATTTATTGAAATAGTATATATAAAACAAAGAGTATTTTAATATTTTATTAGTATGGAAGTGTCCTAGGATTGTCATGCAGGATATTACAATAACATTGATAAAAAAATTCAGTAGTTTAGGTATCAAATTTAACTAAAAATATATATTAAATTAATAAAATATAAACATTAAGAACAGTATGTCTTTATATTACTAATTTTTTTAAGTAATTATTATTATTATTATTATATGAGTAATTTTGTTATATTATTATACGTAACAAACATTTAAAAGAGTTTTCATGATATTAATTTATGTTAAAATTAATAAAATTTAAACATACAAACTTCCTTTATTTGATTAAGGTTTTTCTATTAATTTATTCTGAACTTATATTTAAGGTCTACATGTCAAAAAAGTCCTTAAAATATAAAAAAAAAATTAATTAAGTCCCTATATTAATTCACATCCATTTACGTTCTTGCAATTAACTAAAATAATCAATTAAGTTTTTTTAATTACGTTCTTTCAATTAACTAAAACTAATCAATTAAACCTTTCCGTTAATGGTTTCTGCTCGTGTTGACCGTTCAAATAAATTGACAAACCAAACAAATGGTGACACATAATAACTTATAGTTTAATTTAATATTCTGTTTATAAAAATATTAAAAATCACAAAAATTTAAAAAAAATGATCAAATATTAAAAATATTTAAAAATATGAAAAGTGATATGAACTTATGAAAATTATAAAAATATAAAATATTATAAATATTATAAAAATCTAATAAATCTAATAAATTATAAAAAAAATAAAAAAATAAAACATATTTAAAATTTTATAAAAAACCGTATTAATATTTTATAAAAATCATAAAAAAACATAAAAATATAAAATTATTAAAATTGATAAAAACTTGTAAAACACATAAAATTTTGAATTGGACTGGATCAGTCGGTTGGACCGATTAGAATAAAATCGGCAAGAGTATTGTTCCGGAGAAAGCCACTAAATCGTTTGACCTGAGAACCGGGTGGTTGAATTGGTAGTTTTATTTTGTTAATATATATTTTAATTTTTTTAATGTTTTATTTAATTGAATTTGATGAATCAGTTGAATTGGCAAATTGGTAACCTGATCGGCGATCCAGTTTTGAAAACCTTGGTTAGAATATTTCGTTATGTCATATGCTAAAAGTTGGATAATGAAAATTTGGTTTGATAAAAATATTAAAAAATAAAAAAAAATTGATCCAATCGCTCAGTTCCCTGGTCAACTTGTCCAATGACTTTCCCAAACTAATACCCTCTCGATTGTTGGGTCTAGCCTTATCACCCACTGTAGAACCACCCCTACGGCCCTTCCGATTGTGATTGACGCGATTTCTTCCACTCTTATGATATCCATCTTTAACCCTAACAATTGTAGTGAAATAATGAGTAATTCACATGTATTGCCACAAAATGAGTTGACTTTGTTAACCTGCCAACGATCACCCATACAAAATTCTTCTTCGATGTATTAAGGGGCAACCCTGATACGAAATCCATGGTGATCCTATCCCACTTACTTTTCGGAATCTCTAGTGAATGCAACATACTTAAGGGAACCTAATGTTCAACCTTGACTTTCAACTAAGTTAAACACTTCATCACAAATTTTGATATTTCCCCTTTCATCCATGGCCACCAAAATAAGCTCCTCAAATCTCTATACATCATCACACTCCCTGTGTGAAGTGAGAAGGGTCCTTTATGTACCTCTCTCATGATTTCTTGCCTCAGGTTTTCCTCTTCGGGGACATATAACCTTCCCATGAAACGTATCTCTCCTTCATTTCCTAAACTGAAATTTCTTACATCATCAAACTTAATTCGTTCCTTTATCTCTTCAAACTACGCATCCTTGGTTTGGGACTCCAGTATTTAAGAAAGGAAAACAATTCATGCCCTTAACTCAGCAAGAAGTGATCCATAATCCGCCAGACACACTCTTGCTCGCAGTGAAGCCAGAGTTAAGACAATCTTTCTACTTAGCACATCTGCCACAACATTTGCCTTTCCCGGATGGTACTCAATGGCTAAATCATAATTCTTTAACAACTTTATCCATCGTCTTTGGTATAGGTCAGCTTCTTTTGGATGAGGTGGCACTTCAAACTTTTGTGGTCCAAAAATATACGACATTTCGCCCCATAGAGATAGTGTCTCCAAATCTTCAAGGCCAAAACAACGGTGGCCAATTCCAAATCATGAGTTGGGTAATTCCTCTCATGTGGCTTGAGCTGACGTGATGCATAAGCAATCACCCTTCCCTTCTATATGAGTACACATCCCAATCCATTCAGAGATGCATCTATGAACACCACGTATTTTGTTCCTGGTTCTGGTTGAGTTAACACTGGGGCTTCAGTTAGTGTCTTCTTCAACTTGTCAAAACTCTACTAGCATTCATCACACCAGTGAAACTTCTCATCCTTTTTTAGTAATTCCGTCAATGGCATTGAAATCAGAGGAAACCCCTTCACGAATCTTCTGTAGTACCCCATCAATCCAAGGAAACTGTGTACTTTCGTGACACTATTTGGCGGACTCCATTCTAGTACAACCTTTATTTTCTCAAAATCTACCATAATTCCATCTACGAAGATAACATGGCCCAAGTGGACTACCTTCAGCCAAAACTCACACTTCTTGAACATGGTGTACAATTTTTTTTCTCGGAGAACATTTAAAACTATCTGCAAGTGCTCTTCGTGCTCTGTTTCACTCTTTGAATAAACCAGGATGTCATCGTTGAAGACAACCACGCAGCAATCAAGATGGGGTTGGAATAATTTGTTCATCAAATCCATGAACACTGCTGGCGCCTTCAACAAGCCAAAAAGCATTACTAGGAATTCATAATCCCCACAATGAGTGCGAAAAGTAATCTTAGGAATGTCATTCGTCTTAATCTGGACTCGATAATACCCCGATCGTAGGTCAATCTTTGATAATACTCTAGCTCCATTTAGTTGATCAAACATATCTTCAATCATGGGCAGCACATATTTATTCTTGATGGTCACCTTATTCAATTACCTATAATCAATACACAATCGAAAAGTCTCATCCTTCTTCTTAACAAACAAGATTGGTATACCCCAAGGTGAAACACTTAGCCTGATAAACCCTTTATCTAGAAGTTACTGCAATTGAATTTTTTACTCTTTCAATTCTATTAGCGCCATTCTATACGGTGCACTAGAAATAGGAGCAATCTCCGATGCAGTATCGGTCGAGAACTCTATTTCTCTATTTGGTGGTATCTCAGGTAGTTCTTCTAGAAAGACGTTTGGGAACTCGTTCATGACTGGTACTTGTCTGATGTCTTCCTTCACCATTTTTAAATCCAAAATATGCTAAATAATCGTCTCCACCGTTCACCCTTGAAATTAAATTGTTCTTGACATCACGTTTAACCCCTGAAATGAAAACCTTGTTACCATAGGTGGATAATAGCCACACACCTCTAGACTTACACTTAACTACTGCATTATGCCTTGTCAGCCAATCTAATCCCAATATTGCGTCAAACTCGTGGAAACTAGCAGCATCAAGTCTGCCAAAAATACATACCCGCGAAATTCTAAAAAAACAATCCTTTACTACCTTATTGACCACAGCATTCTGACCGAGTGGATTTGTAACTATCATCCTAGCCTCAGTAGGGACAAGTTTAAGACTCTTCCTAACCAAAAGCTTATCATAAATATAAGAATGAGTAGATCCAAGATCTATGTATACTCTTCCTAATAAAGAAAATTTACCCTTAATAACATCGATGGATTCAACGTCCTCCTTCGCTTGCATTACATAGACTTTGGTTGAGGCTTTTGGGCTTGACTTAGCTATGTTCTTCCTTGAAGCTCCCTGCATAGGTCTAGACTTTGCCATTGTCCAAGTCTTCACTTCTAGTTGAGACTCTTTGGTTACCTGAACAGAATGTTCAGTGTTCCCACCTCCTTTTACTCGGCAATCCCTCTTATAATGGTATTGGGCTCCACAGTTGTAGCAGGCCCTAGTAACTTTCCAACATGTTCTGGTATGGTTCTTCCCACAGTTATTTCAAACGAGGACATTCATTTTCCTGGACCCTCCAGTGGTAGCCATGGAAGTGGCTTGATGCCTACTTCGTTCCTGGTGGAAACCAACAATTTGGGACTCCCTCGCTGGAGCAACAAAATAACTCTTAACATCCCTGGGTCTTTTGAATCAAACAGTAGTAGTTGCACCAAAAGCTCCGCACTTGTTCCTCCCCCTTTCCTTAACCTTATTCCTCTCTTAAATTGCTGACTGTATTGTTTGAGCCTTCACAGATAGGGTTACAAAATCTCGGATCTCTAAAATAGACAATTATACTCAGAGTTCCTCATTCAACCCTCCTTCAAATTTGATGCACAGACCTTCCTCATCCAAAGCTAAGTCCTTAGCATATTTGTTCAGCCTGATGAACTCCCGCTCATACTCAAACACCAACATCCTTCCCTTTTATATAAGCATTCCATTTCCATTTTAGTAAATTGTATCTATTTATAAATACATTAGTTTTTACACTTTACAATTTAATCATATTGATACCAAAAATAACCAAATTCACATTTATATAAATTCATAAAAAAAATAAATACAATTCAATCATAAAATGAAACAAAATAGTAAATTCCATATGAACTTACCTGGCAAAACAACAAACGAACAAGTCTTTAACGACTAATTAGCAATTTTACCTTTTCTCCGATTATCTCCGATTTGGTTCAGTTCTTGATCTATATAATAATTCGGTTCAATTTATCAATTCTAACCATTTATATTTTCCTATTATATGGATGAATCAGTCTAATTTCATTTTTCGAATGCCCTTAAAGTTATGCATTTTATTAAATTTAATCCCTAAAACTGAAATTACCATAACTTTCAATTTCCAGCTTCAATTTCGAAATCGATTTCAATTACACCCTTCTAAGACCCTCTATCATAAATTATTATAGAAAGTTTACATAAATTTCAAAATGTATAGACTTTAGTCCTTTTGTTCAAAAACTAACAATTAAATATTGCAATCTAGTCATTTTTCACATATAGGCTCAAAATCTATCAATTTAACATCAAAATCTTCAAGAAACCAACAATTACAACTTTCAAAAGCTTTAACAATTTTGAAAATTGGTACATGGGCTAGCTTAATCAAGCTTCAATGATATTAAAAACATAGAAATTACAAGAAAAGGACTTAATTGCACTAATCAAATGAGGATCGAAAGTTGAAACCCCTTATGGCTGATTCTTCTTTTCTTCAACTTGAGTTTTCAGTGGTGAAGAAATGAGAAAGATGAACTCTCTTTCTTTCCACTTTCAATTTGTTTGTTTAATTTATATATTTTATACATTTAATTTTTATTATAAATTTTAATAATATAAACCTATCAAACATCTCCTACGGTTCACTATAACATATTCAAGATGGATTATTTACCATTTTAGACCTTGGGTTAATTGCAATTTGAGTTCCTAGACCTTTGACCAATTAAAAACCCATAGCGATAAACTTTTACAATTTAGTCCTTATGCCTTAATTAACTATCAATTTGGAAAAATTATTGGACCAAACTTTAATAATAGCCCTGTAAATGTTAAATATTAATATTTACGAACATGGTTTATGAAAATAGGGTTTTGAAACTGTCGTTTTTGACACCACTAAATGTAACACCCTTATCCTATATCCATCGCCGGGTTAAGGTTACGAGGCATTACCAAACAAAACATAGTTCATCATGATCATTTATTAAAATTCATGCACGAAACTATAATGACTTCTTTACAATAGTTATCAAATTCAAACAACAACCATTCACTCATTCATATATGTCAAATTCATATATATATAAAGCACATAACCAATTAATTCAAACATTAACAAATGCAAACCATTTTATATACCTATTATATACTATGCACTTTCACATAACAAATTAACAAATTAACAAATACGAACCATTTTATATACATGTGTACTTTCACATAACAAGTTAAAACAAATTAACAAATACGAACCATTTTATATACCTATGCACTTTCACATAACAAGTTAAAACAAATTATATTATACCATTGATTAGTTATCCAAATATGATTCATTAGCAAACATTAACAAATGGATAAATATAATCTTTATACATTACCAAATATCAAAATCTCATGCTTATCAAAATGAACCAAATACCATAGCCGAATATAAATATGCATCATATATATATCATAATTATCTCACCTAATGATCAAAGTAATTTTCATCATTTACAAAACAACTTACAAGGCGATTTATACATCAAAACATAGGTCATTGACAAGCCACACCAAATACCCAAATTCACATGGCATAGCATAGTCATCACATAACAAATACAAACACATACCAATATTAACATTTAACCGAAAACTAACCACATAAATATATCCAATTTGCCGAATCACAAGATAGATTATAGACATCATCTATTATTTAGCAATGCACAAAATAAGCTAATTTAAATAGTCAAAGTACTTCCAGCAATTACATAGCATTCGAATACCTAAATCATAATCAAACATAATTCATCTCATATACCGAGCATACATTAAGACATCCTTTAGTACAATTCCATGCCTTTAACTAGATATTAAACATACCATTTTCATTTGCTAAGCACCAAATCAAACTTTACATATTCACACCCATTCATGTGCAATTTACCATAATTTCATTAACCATTTTCAGACCCAACATACAATTTATAGTATATTCAAATCGTATGCTCAATAACCAATCCAAGCTACCTATACCAAGCCATTTAACTTCATCTATTCGGTCAACAATACAACCTCCAAAAAAATCAAACCAATTTCACAACTCAAATCAAAGCTAATTATAACATTTCATAGCCTAACACAAACATCAAATTGTCACTTTATAAGTATCCATATAACTGACTAAACATACCTAAATCATATACTTTATTTACTATATAAAATCGTACCTCAATAACCGATGCTCAATCAATATATATATGTATTCATCATTTACCTCATTACTCAAACCAAAACATATAACCATGAAACATACTTCCCAAAATGAACTTTTACCATAACCGAATATATACAAACATTAGCATCAATATCAAGCCATTTTCACTTGGCTACAAATATACAGATCAAAACGAACCATATCAAAACTAGCCTATACATTCCATAAGTCGAAAGTATAAACTTTTAAAGTACAGAAATAGCGATCGATAGTGTGACGATGTTCCTAGATGATCCCCGAACTCGAGCTAGCTTTCAAAATCTATAAAACAATGAAAAGACACACAAAGTAAGCTTTGAAATCTTTGTAAGTCATAAAAAAATAAACTTATAACACATGAAGTAAATATAACCAACTCATCAATGAAAAATCATGGCTAATCACATGTATAAATATCACATTCCTCATCTAACTCACTTGTTAATGATTCATAAGCATCACTTACCTTAACCTTTCAATTTTCATATAACATCATACATACCTGAATTGATTACTCATTCTCATATTCATCCACTTCTCAACATTGCCCGTTGAACTGTTTGGAATTAATAAGTATACTCGGATAGATGCCATATCCCAGATATGGTATTACATGTTATAATATATTGATGCCACTGTCCCAGACAGGGTCTTACACGAAATCATATACGATGCCAATGTCCCAGACATGGTCTTACACGAAATCATACCTCAGAATCCTAATGTCATGACATACGTATCCTATACTATTCCTATGGTTCGTACGGGGCTTTCGGATGTCGTAATTCTGTTGATACTTTCTCGTATTTAAATATTTGACAACCAAAGCAATTCAATAACAAATAAACATATATAAATCAATTTAAAGGTATTTATTTGCATATGAACTTACCTCGTATATACGATGAATAGATCGGATCGACTACTCATCAATTTTCGATTTCCCCCAATCTAAATCCAATTTCTTTCTTTCTTAATCTATATGAATTCAAATTTAGCTCATTTAATCACCTATCCATTCAATTTCATTCAAAAATACCTATTTAGACATTTTTACCTTTAGCCCCTAAAGTTTCACATTTATTCAATTTAGTCTTTATTTCACAAAATCACAAATTTCACAAAATTTCAATACATCCATGCTTAGCCGAATTTATTAGAGGTCACTAGCAGCCCAAAACTTGCATTTATTTCACATTTCAACCACTCAATTTACACATTTTTCAATTTAATCATTAATAAGCATTTTTGTCAAAAATCACTTTACAAAATATGAAAATCTAACATCAAATATTCCTATTTTACCATTAAACATCAAAGAACACATAAGCTCATCAATGGAAACTATCAAAATCTTCAACAGTTTTGAAATCGAAGACACGAGCTAGCTAGTACTAGTTGCAACGATCACAAAAACATAGAAATCATGAAAAATCGAGCTCAAAACAGACCTTAATCAAGAACAAAAATGGCCAAACCCTAAATGAGAAACAATGGCATTTCTTCTTTTTATATTCGGTGAGAATGATGAGAAAATAAGCTTAAAAATTGTTTTTGTTTTATTTATTATACATTAATACATAGTTTACCATTTTACCCTTAGTTATTAAACCATTTAATCATCAAGTATAAGGCCATTAATGTCCATTAATCTTATCAATGGCATAATAACATCATAAGGGCCTTTGGTCTAATAAACCATAACAAATAGACATTCTTAACTTATAGCATGCTACTTTTGCATTTTACGCAATTTAGTCCTTTTCTGAAATTAAGCATCCAAACAATAAAATTATTTGACGAAACTTACACATATATAATCACATACTGTAAACACCAAAAATAATATTAAAATAATTTTATGACCTCAGATTTGTGGTTCCGAAACCACTGTTCTGATTTAGTTAAAACCGTGCTGTTACAACTCTCCCCCCTTAAGGATTTTCGTCCCCAAAAATCTTACCAGTGAATGGGTTTGGGTATTGCTCTATCATAGCATCCTCGGTTTCCCAAGTAGCTTCTTCGACCCTGTGTCGATACCATAGAAATTTTATTATTTCTCAATTCCTTGACCCCACGAGCTAATATTTTGATCAGTTCTTCGTTGTACATCATATCAGGATGAATTTCAATATCAGATGAAGAAATCACATGCGAGGGATCGGATCGGTATCGTCGAAGCATTGATACATGAAATACATTATGAATCTTTTCTAATTTAGGTGGCAACAAAAATCTATAAGCAATCGTCTTGATATGCTCAATAATTTTATACGGTCCCATGAATATCGGACTTAACTTGCCTTTTCTGCCAAATCTAATTATTTTCTTCCATGGAGATACTTTCATAAGCACTCGATTCCCAATCTGAAACTCAATATCTTTTCGTTTCAAGTCTGCGTATGATTTCTAACTATCTGATGCTGCTTTCAGACTATCACGAATCACTTTCACTTTCTGTTCAGCCTCTTTAATCAAATCGACCCTGTGAATCTTATTCTCACTAAGTTCAGTCCAGTATAAAGGTGTTCAGCATTTGCAACTGTATAAAGGTTCGTAAGGTACTCTTTTTATACTCGATTGATAGCTATTATTATACACAAATTCAATCAATGAAAAATACTTTTCCCACATACCTTCGAACTCATGAACGCAACATCATAACATATCCTCGAGTATCTGAATAACTAGCTTGGATTGTCCATCCGTCTGTGGGTGAAAAGCGATACTGAAGTGTAGCTTTGTACCTAGTGCATCTTGCAGTTTCTTCCAAAATAGCGATGTGAACCTCGTATCTCTATCCGAAATAATAGAAATAGGTACTCCGTGTAATCTCACAACCTCAGAAATATACAACTCAGCTAACTTATCAAGCGAATAGTCCATTCGTATTGGAATGAAATAAGTTGATTTCGTCAATCTGCCAACTATAACCCAGATTGCATCTTTCTTTCTCGGAGATAGGGGCAATCTCGATACAAAACCCATAGTCACTCTATCCCATTTCAACTCAAGAATCATAATCGACTGCAATAAACCAGACGGTACCTGATGCTCAGCTTTAACTTGCAGACATATCAAACATTTAGAAACAAACTCTGAGATGTCACGTTTCATACCAGACCACTAGTAAAT